>NW_026045290.1:0-61767 GCF_943734845.2 Anopheles funestus | reverse complement strand
TCTTTCGAATGATATATAGTGGTTTTTTGGTCAAAAAGTGACCCCTAGACTAGTAACGCTCCATACAAAAAAGCGCCTACAAAAAATTTTTTTTGCAAAATTTTGAAATTTTCGTCAAAACCAATTTTCCAAAAACTACCAAAACGTGATCAGGACACACTTTAGACCATGAAAAGTGAAATCCGATGGTCATTTGCAACACTTGGTCAATCGAGAAAAATTTCACTTTTTTACTAGAGTCGGGAACCCTGGTTGAAAAATCGCTCAAGTGGCGGTTTTTGGCCAATAACTCGAATACTAGACGTCGGACGGGGGTGCCGTAGAACAATTTTTTGTAGCCCTTGAAATTATCTTTCGAATGATATATAGTGGTTTTTTGGTCAAAAAGTGACCCCTAGACTAGTAACGCTCCATACAAAAAAGCGCCTACAAAAAATTTTTTTTGCAAAATTTTGAAATTTTCGACAAAACCAATTTTCCAAAAACTACCAAAACGTGATCAGGACACACTTTAGACCATGAAAAGTGAAATCCGATGGTCATTTGCAACACTTGGTCAATCGAGAAAAATTTCACTTTTTTACTAGAGTCGGGTACCCTGGTTGAAAAATCGCTCAAGTGGCGGTTTTTGGCCAATAACTCGAATACTAGACGTCGGACGAGGGTGCCGTAGAACAATTTTTTGTAGCCCTTGAAATTATCTTTCGAATGATATATAGTGGTTTTTTGGTCAAAAAGTGACCCCTAGACTAGTAACGCTCCATACAAAAAAGCGCCTACAAAAAAATTTTTTTGCAAAATTTTGAAATTTTCGTCAAAACCAATTTTCCAAAAACTACCAAAACGTGATCAGGACACACTTTAGACCATGAAAAGTGAAATCCGATGGTCATTTGCAACACTTGGTCAATCGAGAAAAATTTCACTTTTTTACTAGAGTCGGGAACCCTGGTTGAAAAATCGCTCAAGTGGCGGTTTTTGGCCAATAACTCGAATACTAGACGTCGGACGGGGGTGCCGTAGAACAATTTTTTGTAGCCCTTGAAATTATCTTTCGAATGATATATAGTGGTTTTTTGGTCAAAAAGTGACCCCTAGACTAGTAACGCTCCATACAAAAAAGCGCCTACAAAAAATTTTTTTTGCAAAATTTTGAAATTTTCGTCAAAACCAATTTTCCAAAAACTACCAAAACGTGATCAGGACACACTTTAGACCATGAAAAGTGAAATCCGATGGTCATTTGCAACACTTGGTCAATCGAGAAAAATTTCACTTTTTTACTAGAGTCGGGAACCCTGGTTGAAAAATCGCTCAAGTGGCGGTTTTTGGCCAATAACTCGAATACTAGACGTCGGACGGGGGTGCCGTAGAACAATTTTTTGTAGCCCTTGAAATTATCTTTCGAATGATATATAGTGGTTTTTTGGTCAAAAAGTGACCCCTAGACTAGTAACGCTCCATACAAAAAAGCGCCTACAAAAATTTTTTTTTGCAAAATTTTGAAATTTTCGTCAAAACCAATTTTCCAAAAACTACCAAAACGTGATCAGGACACACTTTAGACCATGAAAAGTGAAATCCGATGGTCATTTGCAACACTTGGTCAATCGAGAAAAATTTCACTTTTTTACTAGAGTCGGGAACCCTGGTTGAAAAATCGCTCAAGTGGCGGTTTTTGGCCAATAACTCGAATACTAGACGTCGGACGGGGGTGCCGTAGAACAATTTTTTGTAGCCCTTGAAATTATCTTTCGAATGATATATAGTGGTTTTTTGGTCAAAAAGTGACCCCTAGACTAGTAACGCTCCATACAAAAAAGCGCCTACAAAAAATTTTTTTTGCAAAATTTTGAAATTTTCGACAAAACCAATTTTCCAAAAACTACCAAAACGTGATCAGGACACACTTTAGACCATGAAAAGTGAAATCCGATGGTCATTTGCAACACTTGGTCAATCGAGAAAAATTTCACTTTTTTACTAGAGTCGGGTACCCTGGTTGAAAAATCGCTCAAGTGGCGGTTTTTGGCCAATAACTCGAATACTAGACGTCGGACGAGGGTGCCGTAGAACAATTTTTTGTAGCCCTTGAAATTATCTTTCGAATGATATATAGTGGTTTTTTGGTCAAAAAGTGACCCCTAGACTAGTAACGCTCCATACAAAAAAGCGCCTACAAAAAAATTTTTTTGCAAAATTTTGAAATTTTCGTCAAAACCAATTTTCCAAAAACTACCAAAACGTGATCAGGACACACTTTAGACCATGAAAAGTGAAATCCGATGGTCATTTGCAACACTTGGTCAATCGAGAAAAATTTCACTTTTTTACTAGAGTCGGGAACCCTGGTTGAAAATTCGCTCATGTGGCGGTTTTTGGCCAATAACTCGAATACTAGACGTCGGACGGGGGTGC
Source organism: Anopheles funestus (assembly GCF_943734845.2). Classification (NCBI taxonomy): domain Eukaryota; kingdom Metazoa; phylum Arthropoda; class Insecta; order Diptera; family Culicidae; genus Anopheles; species Anopheles funestus. The sequence continues at coordinate 59,349 of NW_026045290.1, read as the reverse complement.
CGTAGAACAATTTTTTGTAGCCCTTGAAATTATCTTTCGAATGATATATAGTGGTTTTTTGGTCAAAAAGTGACCCCTAGACTAGTAACGCTCCATACAAAAAAGCGCCTACAAAAAATTTTTTTTGCAAAATTTTGAAATTTTCGTCAAAACCAATTTTCCAAAAACTACCAAAACGTGATCAGGACACACTTTAGACCATGAAAAGTGAAATCCGATGGTCATTTGCAACACTTGGTCAATCGAGAAAAATTTCACTTTTTTACTAGAGTCGGGAACCCTGGTTGAAAAATCGCTCAAGTGGCGGTTTTTGGCCAATAACTCGAATACTAGACGTCGGACGGGGGTGCCGTAGAACAATTTTTTGTAGCCCTTGAAATTATCTTTCGAATGATATATAGTGGTTTTTTGGTCAAAAAGTGACCCCTAGACTAGTAACGCTCCATACAAAAAAGCGCCTACAAAAAATTTTTTTTTGCAAAATTTTGAAATTTTCGTCAAAACCAATTTTCCAAAAACTACCAAAACGTGATCAGGACACACTTTAGACCATGAAAAGTGAAATCCGATGGTCATTTGCAACACTTGGTCAATCGAGAAAAATTTCACTTTTTTACTAGAGTCGGGTACCCTGGTTGAAAAATCGCTCAAGTGGCGGTTTTTGGCCAATAACTCGAATACTAGACGTCGGACGGGGGTGCCGTAGAACAATTTTTTGTAGCCCTTGAAATTATCTCTCGAATGATATATAGTGGTTTTTTGGTCAAAAAGTGACCCCTAGACTAGTAACGCTCCATACAAAAAAGCGCCTACAAAAAATTTTTTTTGCAAAATTTTGAAATTTTCGTCAAAACCAATTTTCCAAAAACTACCAAAACGTGATCAGGACACACTTTAGACCATGAAAAGTGAAATCCGATGGTCATTTGCAACACTTGGTCAATCGAGAAAAATTTCACTTTTTTACTAGAGTCGGGAACCCTGGTTGAAAAATCGCTCAAGTGGCGGTTTTTGGCCAATAACTCGAATACTAGACGTCGGACGGGGGTGCCGTAGAACAATTTTTTGTAGCCCTTGAAATTATCTTTCGAATGATATATAGTGGTTTTTTGGTCAAAAAGTGACCCCTAGACTAGTAACGCTCCATACAAAAAAGCGCCTACAAAAAATTTTTTTTGCAAAATTTTGAAATTTTCGACAAAACCAATTTTCCAAAAACTACCAAAACGTGATCAGGACACACTTTAGACCATGAAAAGTGAAATCCGATGGTCATTTGCAACACTTGGTCAATCGAGAAAAATTTCACTTTTTTACTAGAGTCGGGTACCCTGGTTGAAAAATCGCTCAAGTGGCGGTTTTTGGCCAATAACTCGAATACTAGACGTCGGACGGGGGTGCCGTAGAACAATTTTTTGTAGCCCTTGAAATTATCTATCGAATGATATATAGTGGTTTTTTGGTCAAAAAGTGACCCCTAGACTAGTAACGCTCCATACAAAAAAGCGCCTACAAAAAAATTTTTTTGCAAAATTTTGAAATTTTCGTCAAAACCAATTTTCCAAAAACTACCAAAACGTGATCAGGACACACTTTAGACCATGAAAAGTGAAATCCGATGGTCATTTGCAACACTTGGTCAATCGAGAAAAATTTCACTTTTTTACTAGAGTCGGGAACCCTGGTTGAAAAATCGCTCAAGTGGCGGTTTTTGGCCAATAACTCGAATACTAGACGTCGGACGGGGGTGCCGTAGAACAATTTTTTGTAGCCCTTGAAATTATCTTTCGAATGATATATAGTGGTTTTTTGGTCAAAAAGTGACCCCTAGACTAGTAACGCTCCATACAAAAAAGCGCCTACAAAAAATTTTTTTTGCAAAATTTTGAAATTTTCGTCAAAACCAATTTTCCAAAAACTACCAAAACGTGATCAGGACACACTTTAGACCATGAAAAGTGAAATCCGATGGTCATTTGCAACACTTGGTCAATCGAGAAAAATTTCACTTTTTTACTAGAGTCGGGAACCCTGGTTGAAAAATCGCTCAAGTGGCGGTTTTTGGCCAATAACTCGAATACTAGACGTCGGACGGGGGTGCCGTAGAACAATTTTTTGTAGCCCTTGAAATTATCTTTCGAATGATATATAGTGGTTTTTTGGTCAAAAAGTGACCCCTAGACTAGTAACGCTCCATACAAAAAAGCGCCTACAAAAATTTTTTTTCGCAAAATTTTGAAATTTTCGTCAAAACCAATTTTCCAAAAACTACCAAAACGTGATCAGGACACACTTTAGACCATGAAAAGTGAAATCCGATGGTCATTTGCAACACTTGGTCAATCGAGAAAAATTTCACTTTTTTACTAGAGTCGGGAACCCTGGTTGAAAAATCGCTCAAGTGGCGGTTTTTGGCCAATAACTCGAATACTAGACGTCGGACGGGGGTGCCGTAGAACAATTTTTTGTAGCCCTTGAAATTATCTTTCGAATGATATATAGTGGTTTTTTGGTCAAAAAGTGACCCCTAGACTAGTAACGCTCCATACAAAAAAGCGCCTACAAAAAATTTTTTTTGCAAAATTTTGAAATTTTCGACAAAACCAATTTTCCAAAAACTACCAAAACGTGATCAGAACACACTTTAGACCATGAAAAGTGAAATCCGATGGTCATTTGCAACACTTGGTCAATCGAGAAAAATTTCACTTTTTTACTAGAGTCGGGTACCCTGGTTGAAAAATCGCTCAAGTGGCGGTTTTTGGCCAATAACTCGAATACTAGACGTCGGACGGGGGTGTCGTAGAACAATTTTTTGTAGCCCTTGAAATTATCTTTCGAATGATATATAGTGGTTTTTTGGTCAAAAAGTGACCCCTAGACTAGTAACGCTCCATACAAAAAAGCGCCTACAAAAAATTTTTTTTGCAAAATTTTGAAATTTTCGTCAAAACCAATTTTCCAAAAACTACCAAAACGTGATCAGGACACACTTTAGACCATGAAAAGTGAAATCCGATGGTCATTTGCAACACTTGGTCAATCGAGAAAAATTTCACTTTTTTACTAGAGTCGGGTACCCTGGTTGAAAAATCGCTCAAGTGGCGGTTTTTGGCCAATAACTCGAATACTAGACGTCGGACGGGGGTGCCGTAGAACAATTTTTTGTAGCCCTTGAAATTATCTTTCGAATGATATATAGTGGTTTTTTGGTCAAAAAGTGACCCCTAGACTAGTAACGCTCCATACAAAAAAGCGCCTACAAAAAATTTTTTTTGCAAAATTTTGAAATTTTCGACAAAACCAATTTTCCAAAAACTACCAAAACGTGATCAGGACACACTTTAGACCATGAAAAGTGAAATCCGATGGTCATTTGCAACACTTGGTCAATCGAGAAAAATTTCACTTTTTTACTAGAGTCGGGAACCCTGGTTGAAAAATCGCTCAAGTGGCGGTTTTTGGCCAATAACTCGAATACTAGACGTCGGACGGGGGTGCCGTAGAACAATTTTTTGTAGCCCTTGAAATTATCTTTCGAATGATATATAGTGGTTTTTTGGTCAAAAAGTGACCCCTAGACTAGTAACGCTCCATACAAAAAAGCGCCTACAAAAAAATTTTTTTGCAAAATTTTGAAATTTTCGTCAAAACCAATTTTCCAAAAACTACCAAAACGTGATCAGGACACACTTTAGACCATGAAAAGTGAAATCCGATGGTCATTTGCAACACTTGGTCAATCGAGAAAAATTTCACTTTTTTACTAGAGTCGGGAACCCTGGTTGAAAAATCGTTCAAGTGGCGGTTTTTGGCCAATAACTCGAATACTAGACGTCGGACGGGGGTGCCGTAGAACAATTTTTTGTAGCCCTTGAAATTATCTTTCGAATGATATATAGTGGTTTTTTGGTCAAAAAGTGACCCCTAGACTAGTAACGCTCCATACAAAAAAGCGCCTACAAAAAATTTTTTTTGCAAAATTTTGAAATTTTCGTCAAAACCAATTTTCCAAAAACTACCAAAACGTGATCAGGACACACTTTAGACCATGAAAAGTGAAATCCGATGGTCATTTGCAACACTTGGTCAATCGAGAAAAATTTCACTTTTTTACTAGAGTCGTGAACCCTGGTTGAAAAATCGCTCAAGTGGCGGTTTTTGGCCAATAACTCGAATACTAGACGTCGGACGGGGGTGCCGTAGAACAATTTTTTGTAGCCCTTGAAATTATCTTTCGAATGATATATAGTGGTTTTTTGGTCAAAAAGTGACCCCTAGACTAGTAACGCTCCATACAAAAAAGCGCCTACAAAAAATTTTTTTTGCAAAATTTTGAAATTTTCGACAAAACCAATTTTCCAAAAACTACCAAAACGTGATCAGGACACACTTTAGACCATGAAAAGTGAAATCCGATGGTCATTTGCAACACTTGGTCAATCGAGAAAAATTTCACTTTTTTACTAGAGTCGGGTACCCTGGTTGAAAAATCGCTCAAGTGGCGGTTTTTGGCCAATAACTCGAATACTAGACGTCGGACGGGGGTGCCGTAGAACAATTTTTTGTAGCCCTTGAAATTATCTTTCGAATGATATATAGTGGTTTTTTGGTCAAAAAGTGACCCCTAGACTAGTAACGCTCCATACAAAAAAGCGCCTACAAAAAATTTTTTTTGCAAAATTTTGAAATTTTCGTCAAAACCAATTTTCCAAAAACTACCAAAACGTGATCAGGACACACTTTAGACCATGAAAAGTGAAATCCGATGGTCATTTGCAACACTTGGTCAATCGAGAAAAATTTCACTTTTTTACTAGAGTCGGGAACCCTGGTTGAAAAATCGCTCAAGTGGCGGTTTTTGGCCAATAACTCGAATACTAGACGTCGGACGGGGGTGCCGTAGAACAATTTTTTGTAGCCCTTGAAATTATCTTTCGAATGATATATAGTGGTTTTTTGGTCAAAAAGTGACCCCTAGACTAGTAACGCTCCGTACAAAAAAGCGCCTACAAAAAATTTTTTTTGCAAAATTTTGAAATTTTCGTCAAAACCAATTTTCCAAAAACTACCAAAACGTGATCAGAACACACTTTAGACCATGAAAAGTGAAATCCGATGGTCATTTGCAACACTTGGTCAATCGAGAAAAATTTCACTTTTTTACTAGAGTCGGGAACCCTGGTTGAAAAATCGCTCAAGTGGCGGTTTTTGGCCAATAACTCGAATACTAGACGTCGGACGGGGGTGCCGTAGAACAATTTTTTGTAGCCCTTGAAATTATCTTTCGAATGATATATAGTGGTTTTTTGGTCAAAAAGTGACCCCTAGACTAGTAACGCTCCATACAAAAAAGCGCCTACAAAAAATTTTTTTTGCAAAATTTTGAAATTTTCGACAAAACCAATTTTCCAAAAACTACCAAAACGTGATCAGGACACACTTTAGACCATGAAAAGTGAAATCCGATGGTCATTTGCAACACTTGGTCAATCGAGAAAAATTTCACTTTTTTACTAGAGTCGGGTACCCTGGTTGAAAAATCGCTCAAGTGGCGGTTTTTGGCCAATAACTCGAATACTAGACGTCGGACGGGGGTGCCGTAGAACAATTTTTTGTAGCCCTTGAAATTATCTTTCGAATGATATATAGTGGTTTTTTGGTCAAAAAGTGACCCCTAGACTAGTAACGCTCCATACAAAAAAGCGCCTACAAAAAATTTTTTTTGCAAAATTTTGAAATTTTCGTCAAAACCAATTTTCCAAAAACTACCAAAACGTGATCAGAACACACTTTAGACCATGAAAAGTGAAATCCGATGGTCATTTGCAACACTTGGTCAATCGAGAAAAATTTCACTTTTTTACTAGAGTCGGGTACCCTGGTTGAAAAATCGCTCAAGTGGCGGTTTTTGGCCAATAACTCGAATACTAGACGTCGGACGGGGGTGCCGTAGAACAATTTTTTGTAGCCCTTGAAATTATCTTTCGAATGATATATAGTGGTTTTTTGGTCAAAAAGTGACCCCTAGACTAGTAACGCTCCATACAAAAAAGCGCCTACAAAAAATTTTTTTTGCAAAATTTTGAAATTTTCGACAAAACCAATTTTCCAAAAACTACCAAAACGTGATCAGGACACACTTTAGACCATGAAAAGTGAAATCCGATGGTCATTTGCAACACTTGGTCAATCGAGAAAAATTTCACTTTTTTACTAGAGTCGGGAACCCTGGTTGAAAAATCGCTCAAGTGGCGGTTTTTGGCCAATAACTCGAATACTAGACGTCGGACGGGGGTGCCGTAGAACAATTTTTTGTAGCCCTTGAAATTATCTTTCGAATGATATATAGTGGTTTTTTGGTCAAAAAGTGACCCCTAGACTAGTAACGCTCCATACAAAAAAGCGCCTACAAAAAATTTTTTTTGCAAAATTTTGAAATTTTCGTCAAAACCAATTTTCCAAAAACTACCAAAACGTGATCAGGACACACTTTAGACCATGAAAAGTGAAATCCGATGGTCATTTGCAACACTTGGTCAATCGAGAAAAATTTCACTTTTTTACTAGAGTCGGGTACCCTGGTTGAAAAATCGCTCAAGTGGCGGTTTTTGGCCAATAACTCGAATACTAGACGTCGGACGGGGGTGCCGTAGAACAATTTTTTGTAGCCCTTGAAATTATCTTTCGAATGATATATAGTGGTTTTTTGGTCAAAAAGTGACCCCTAGACTAGTAACGCTCCATACAAAAAAGCGCCTACAAAAAATTTTTTTGCAAAATTTTGAAATTTTCGACAAAACCAATTTTCCAAAAACTACCAAAACGTGATCAGAACACACTTTAGACCATGAAAAGTGAAATCCGATGGTCATTTGCAACACTTGGTCAATCGAGAAAAATTTCACTTTTTTACTAGAGTCGGGAACCCTGGTTGAAAAATCGCTCAAGTGGCGGTTTTTGGCCAATAACTCGAATACTAGACGTCGGACGGGGGTGCCGTAGAACAATTTTTTGTAGCCCTTGAAATTATCTTTCGAATGATATATAGTGGTTTTTTGGTCAAAAAGTGACCCCTAGACTAGTAACGCTCCATACAAAAAAGCGCCTACAAAAAATTTTTTTTGCAAAATTTTGAAATTTTCGTCAAAACCAATTTTCCAAAAACTACCAAAACGTGATCAGGACACACTTTAGACCATGAAAAGTGAAATCCGATGGTCATTTGCAACACTTGGTCAATCGAGAAAAATTTCACTTTTTTACTAGAGTCGGGTACCCTGGTTGAAAAATCGCTCAAGTGGCGGTTTTTGGCCAATAACTCGAATACTAGACGTCGGACGGGGGTGCCGTAGAACAATTTTTTGTAGCCCTTGAAATTATCTTTCGAATGATATATAGTGGTTTTTTGGTCAAAAAGTGACCCCTAGACTAGTAACGCTCCATACAAAAAAGCGCCTACAAAAAATTTTTTTTGCAAAATTTTGAAATTTTCGACAAAACCAATTTTCCAAAAACTACCAAAACGTGATCAGGACACACTTTAGACCATGAAAAGTGAAATCCGATGGTCATTTGCAACACTTGGTCAATCGAGAAAAATTTCACTTTTTTACTAGAGTCGGGAACCCTGGTTGAAAAATCGCTCAAGTGGCGGTTTTTGGCCAATAACTCGAATACTAGACGTCGGACGGGGGTGCCGTAGAACAATTTTTTGTAGCCCTTGAAATTATCTTTCGAATGATATATAGTGGTTTTTTGGTCAAAAAGTGACCCCTAGACTAGTAACGCTCCATACAAAAAAGCGCCTACAAAAAATTTTTTTTGCAAAATTTTGAAATTTTCGACAAAACCAATTTTCCAAAAACTACCAAAACGTGATCAGGACACACTTTAGACCATGAAAAGTGAAATCCGATGGTCATTTGCAACACTTGGTCAATCGAGAAAAATTTCACTTTTTTACTAGAGTCGGGTACCCTGGTTGAAAAATCGCTCAAGTGGCGGTTTTTGGCCAATAACTCGAATACTAGACGTCGGACGGGGGTGCCGTAGAACAATTTTTTGTAGCCCTTGAAATTATCTTTCGAATGATATATAGTGGTTTTTTGGTCAAAAAGTGACCCCTAGACTAGTAACGCTCCATACAAAAAAGCGCCTACAAAAAATTTTTTTTGCAAAATTTTGAAATTTTCGTCAAAACCAATTTTCCAAAAACTACCAAAACGTGATCAGAACACACTTTAGACCATGAAAAGTGAAATCCGATGGTCATTTGCAACACTTGGTCAATCGAGAAAAATTTCACTTTTTTACTAGAGTCGGGTACCCTGGTTGAAAAATCGCTCAAGTGGCGGTTTTTGGCCAATAACTCGAATACTAGACGTCGGACGGGGGTGCCGTAGAACAATTTTTTGTAGCCCTTGAAATTATCTTTCGAATGATATATAGTGGTTTTTTGGTCAAAAAGTGACCCCTAGACTAGTAACGCTCCATACAAAAAAGCGCCTACAAAAAATTTTTTTTGCAAAATTTTGAAATTTTCGACAAAACCAATTTTCCAAAAACTACCAAAACGTGATCAGAACACACTTTAGACCATGAAAAGTGAAATCCGATGGTCATTTGCAACACTTGGTCAATCGAGAAAAATTTCACTTTTTTACTAGAGTCGGGTACCCTGGTTGAAAAATCGCTCAAGTGGCGGTTTTTGGCCAATAACTCGAATACTAGACGTCGGACGGGGGTGTCGTAGAACAATTTTTTGTAGCCCTTGAAATTATCTTTCGAATGATATATAGTGGTTTTTTGGTCAAAAAGTGACCCCTAGACTAGTAACGCTCCATACAAAAAAGCGCCTACAAAAAATTTTTTTTGCAAAATTTTGAAATTTTCGTCAAAACCAATTTTCCAAAAACTACCAAAACGTGATCAGGACACACTTTAGACCATGAAAAGTGAAATCCGATGGTCATTTGCAACACTTGGTCAATCGAGAAAAATTTCACTTTTTTACTAGAGTCGGGTACCCTGGTTGAAAAATCGCTCAAGTGGCGGTTTTTGGCCAATAACTCGAATACTAGACGTCGGACGGGGGTGCCGTAGAACAATTTTTTGTAGCCCTTGAAATTATCTTTCGAATGATATATAGTGGTTTTTTGGTCAAAAAGTGACCCCTAGACTAGTAACGCTCCATACAAAAAAGCGCCTACAAAAAATTTTTTTTGCAAAATTTTGAAATTTTCGACAAAACCAATTTTCCAAAAACTACCAAAACGTGATCAGGACACACTTTAGACCATGAAAAGTGAAATCCGATGGTCATTTGCAACACTTGGTCAATCGAGAAAAATTTCACTTTTTTACTAGAGTCGGGAACCCTGGTTGAAAAATCGCTCAAGTGGCGGTTTTTGGCCAATAACTCGAATACTAGACGTCGGACGGGGGTGCCGTAGAACAATTTTTTGTAGCCCTTGAAATTATCTTTCGAATGATATATAGTGGTTTTTTGGTCAAAAAGTGACCCCTAGACTAGTAACGCTCCATACAAAAAAGCGCCTACAAAAAAATTTTTTTGCAAAATTTTGAAATTTTCGTCAAAACCAATTTTCCAAAAACTACCAAAACGTGATCAGGACACACTTTAGACCATGAAAAGTGAAATCCGATGGTCATTTGCAACACTTGGTCAATCGAGAAAAATTTCACTTTTTTACTAGAGTCGGGAACCCTGGTTGAAAAATCGCTCAAGTGGCGGTTTTTGGCCAATAACTCGAATACTAGACGTCGGACGGGGGTGCCGTAGAACAATTTTTTGTAGCCCTTGAAATTATCTTTCGAATGATATATAGTGGTTTTTTGGTCAAAAAGTGACCCCTAGACTAGTAACGCTCCATACAAAAAAGCGCCTACAAAAAAATTTTTTTGCAAAATTTTGAAATTTTCGTCAAAACCAATTTTCCAAAAACTACCAAAACGTGATCAGGACACACTTTAGACCATGAAAAGTGAAATCCGATGGTCATTTGCAACACTTGGTCAATCGAGAAAAATTTCACTTTTTTACTAGAGTCGGGAACCCTGGTTGAAAAATCGCTCAAGTGGCGGTTTTTGGCCAATAACTCGAATACTAGACGTCGGACGGGGGTGCCGTAGAACAATTTTTTGTAGCCCTTGAAATTATCTTTCGAATGATATATAGTGGTTTTTTGGTCAAAAAGTGACCCCTAGACTAGTAACGCTCCATACAAAAAAGCGCCTACAAAAAATTTTTTTTGCAAAATTTTGAAATTTTCGACAAAACCAATTTTCCAAAAACTACCAAAACGTGATCAGGACACACTTTAGACCATGAAAAGTGAAATCCGATGGTCATTTGCAACACTTGGTCAATCGAGAAAAATTTCACTTTTTTACTAGAGTCGGGAACCCTGGTTGAAAAATCGCTCAAGTGGCGGTTTTTGGCCAATAACTCGAATACTAGACGTCGGACGGGGGTGCCGTAGAACAATTTTTTGTAGCCCTTGAAATTATCTTTCGAATGATATATAGTGGTTTTTTGGTCAAAAAGTGACCCCTAGACTAGTAACGCTCCATACAAAAAAGCGCCTACAAAAAATTTTTTTTGCAAAATTTTGAAATTTTCGACAAAACCAATTTTCCAAAAACTACCAAAACGTGATCAGAACACACTTTAGACCATGAAAAGTGAAATCCGATGGTCATTTGCAACACTTGGTCAATCGAGAAAAATTTCACTTTTTTACTAGAGTCGGGAACCCTGGTTGAAAAATCGCTCAAGTGGCGGTTTTTGGCCAATAACTCGAATACTAGACGTCGGACGGGGGTGCCGTAGAACAATTTTTTGTAGCCCTTGAAATTATCTTTCGAATGATATATAGTGGTTTTTTGGTCAAAAAGTGACCCCTAGACTAGTAACGCTCCATACAAAAAAGCGCCTACAAAAAAAATTTTTTGCAAAATTTTGAAATTTTCGTCAAAACCAATTTTCCAAAAACTACCAAAACGTGATCAGGACACACTTTAGACCATGAAAAGTGAAATCCGATGGTCATTTGCAACACTTGGTCAATCGAGAAAAATTTCACTTTTTTACTAGAGTCGGGAACCCTGGTTGAAAAATCGCTCAAGTGGCGGTTTTTGGCCAATAACTCGAATACTAGACGTCGGACGGGGGTGCCGTAGAACAATTTTTTGTAGCCCTTGAAATTATCTTTCGAATGATATATAGTGGTTTTTTGGTCAAAAAGTGACCCCTAGACTAGTAACGCTCCATACAAAAAAGCGCCTACAAAAAATTTTTTTTGCAAAATTTTGAAATTTTCGACAAAACCAATTTTCCAAAAACTACCAAAACGTGATCAGGACACACTTTAGACCATGAAAAGTGAAATCCGATGGTCATTTGCAACACTTGGTCAATCGAGAAAAATTTCACTTTTTTACTAGAGTCGGGAACCCTGGTTGAAAAATCGCTCAAGTGGCGGTTTTTGGCCAATAACTCGAATACTAGACGTCGGACGGGGGTGCCGTAGAACAATTTTTTGTAGCCCTTGAAATTATCTTTCGAATGATATATAGTGGTTTTTTGGTCAAAAAGTGACCCCTAGACTAGTAACGCTCCATACAAAAAAGCGCCTACAAAAAAATTTTTTTGCAAAATTTTGAAATTTTCGTCAAAACCAATTTTCCAAAAACTACCAAAACGTGATCAGGACACACTTTAGACCATGAAAAGTGAAATCCGATGGTCATTTGCAACACTTGGTCAATCGAGAAAAATTTCACTTTTTTACTAGAGTCGGGAACCCTGGTTGAAAAATCGTTCAAGTGGCGGTTTTTGGCCAATAACTCGAATACTAGACGTCGGACGGGGGTGCCGTAGAACAATTTTTTGTAGCCCTTGAAATTATCTTTCGAATGATATATAGTGGTTTTTTGGTCAAAAAGTGACCCCTAGACTAGTAACGCTCCATACAAAAAAGCGCCTACAAAAAATTTTTTTTGCAAAATTTTGAAATTTTCGTCAAAACCAATTTTCCAAAAACTACCAAAACGTGATCAGGACACACTTTAGACCATGAAAAGTGAAATCCGATGGTCATTTGCAACACTTGGTCAATCGAGAAAAATTTCACTTTTTTACTAGAGTCGGGAACCCTGGTTGAAAAATCGCTCAAGTGGCGGTTTTTGGCCAATAACTCGAATACTAGACGTCGGACGGGGGTGCCGTAGAACAATTTTTTGTAGCCCTTGAAATTATCTTTCGAATGATATATAGTGGTTTTTTGGTCAAAAAGTGACCCCTAGACTAGTAACGCTCCATACAAAAAAGCGCCTACAAAAAATTTTTTTTGCAAAATTTTGAAATTTTCGACAAAACCAATTTTCCAAAAACTACCAAAACGTGATCAGGACACACTTTAGACCATGAAAAGTGAAATCCGATGGTCATTTGCAACACTTGGTCAATCGAGAAAAATTTCACTTTTTTACTAGAGTCGGGTACCCTGGTTGAAAAATCGCTCAAGTGGCGGTTTTTGGCCAATAACTCGAATACTAGACGTCGGACGGGGGTGCCGTAGAACAATTTTTTGTAGCCCTTGAAATTATCTTTCGAATGATATATAGTGGTTTTTTGGTCAAAAAGTGACCCCTAGACTAGTAACGCTCCATACAAAAAAGCGCCTACAAAAAATTTTTTTTGCAAAATTTTGAAATTTTCGTCAAAACCAATTTTCCAAAAACTACCAAAACGTGATCAGGACACACTTTAGACCATGAAAAGTGAAATCCGATGGTCATTTGCAACACTTGGTCAATCGAGAAAAATTTCACTTTTTTACTAGAGTCGGGAACCCTGGTTGAAAAATCGCTCAAGTGGCGGTTTTTGGCCAATAACTCGAATACTAGACGTCGGACGGGGGTGCCGTAGAACAATTTTTTGTAGCCCTTGAAATTATCTTTCGAATGATATATAGTGGTTTTTTGGTCAAAAAGTGACCCCTAGACTAGTAACGCTCCGTACAAAAAAGCGCCTACAAAAAATTTTTTTTGCAAAATTTTGAAATTTTCGTCAAAACCAATTTTCCAAAAACTACCAAAACGTGATCAGAACACACTTTAGACCATGAAAAGTGAAATCCGATGGTCATTTGCAACACTTGGTCAATCGAGAAAAATTTCACTTTTTTACTAGAGTCGGGAACCCTGGTTGAAAAATCGCTCAAGTGGCGGTTTTTGGCCAATAACTCGAATACTAGACGTCGGACGGGGGTGCCGTAGAACAATTTTTTGTAGCCCTTGAAATTATCTTTCGAATGATATATAGTGGTTTTTTGGTCAAAAAGTGACCCCTAGACTAGTAACGCTCCATACAAAAAAGCGCCTACAAAAAATTTTTTTTGCAAAATTTTGAAATTTTCGACAAAACCAATTTTCCAAAAACTACCAAAACGTGATCAGGACACACTTTAGACCATGAAAAGTGAAATCCGATGGTCATTTGCAACACTTGGTCAATCGAGAAAAATTTCACTTTTTTACTAGAGTCGGGTACCCTGGTTGAAAAATCGCTCAAGTGGCGGTTTTTGGCCAATAACTCGAATACTAGACGTCGGACGGGGGTGCCGTAGAACAATTTTTTGTAGCCCTTGAAATTATCTTTCGAATGATATATAGTGGTTTTTTGGTCAAAAAGTGACCCCTAGACTAGTAACGCTCCATACAAAAAAGCGCCTACAAAAATTTTTTTTTGCAAAATTTTGAAATTTTCGTCAAAACCAATTTTCCAAAAACTACCAAAACGTGATCAGGACACACTTTAGACCATGAAAAGTGAAATCCGATGGTCATTTGCAACACTTGGTCAATCGAGAAAAATTTCACTTTTTTACTAGAGTCGGGAACCCTGGTTGAAAAATCGCTCAAGTGGCGGTTTTTGGCCAATAACTCGAATACTAGACGTCGGACGGGGGTGCCGTAGAACAATTTTTTGTAGCCCTTGAAATTATCTTTCGAATGATATATAGTGGTTTTTTGGTCAAAAAGTGACCCCTAGACTAGTAACGCTCCATACAAAAAAGCGCCTACAAAAAATTTTTTTTGCAAAATTTTGAAATTTTCGTCAAAACCAATTTTCCAAAAACTACCAAAACGTGATCAGGACACACTTTAGACCATGAAAAGTGAAATCCGATGGTCATTTGCAACACTTGGTCAATCGAGAAAAATTTCACTTTTTTACTAGAGTCGGGAACCCTGGTTGAAAAATCGCTCAAGTGGCGGTTTTTGGCCAATAACTCGAATACTAGACGTCGGACGGGGGTGCCGTAGAACAATTTTTTGTAGCCCTTGAAATTATCTTTCGAATGATATTTAGTGGTTTTTTGGTCAAAAAGTGACCCCTAGACTAGTAACGCTCCATACAAAAAAGCGCCTACAAAAAATTTTTTTTGCAAAATTTTGAAATTTTCGTCAAAACCAATTTTCCAAAAACTACCAAAACGTGATCAGGACACACTTTAGACCATGAAAAGTGAAATCCGATGGTCATTTGCAACACTTGGTCAATCGAGAAAAATTTCACTTTTTTACTAGAGTCGGGAACCCTGGTTGAAAAATCGCTCAAGTGGCGGTTTTTGGCCAATAACTCGAATACTAGACGTCGGACGGGGGTGCCGTAGAACAATTTTTTGTAGCCCTTGAAATTATCTTTCGAATGATATATAGTGGTTTTTTGGTCAAAAAGTGACCCCTAGACTAGTAACGCTCCATACAAAAAAGCGCCTACAAAAAATTTTTTTTGCAAAATTTTGAAATTTTCGACAAAACCAATTTTCCAAAAACTACCAAAACGTGATCAGAACACACTTTAGACCATGAAAAGTGAAATCCGATGGTCATTTGCAACACTTGGTCAATCGAGAAAAATTTCACTTTTTTACTAGAGTCGGGAACCCTGGTTGAAAAATCGCTCAAGTGGCGGTTTTTGGCCAATAACTCGAATACTAGACGTCGGACGGGGGTGCCGTAGAACAATTTTTTGTAGCCCTTGAAATTATCTTTCGAATGATATATAGTGGTTTTTTGGTCAAAAAGTGACCCCTAGACTAGTAACGCTCCATACAAAAAAGCGCCTACAAAAATTTTTTTTTGCAAAATTTTGAAATTTTCGTCAAAACCAATTTTCCAAAAACTACCAAAACGTGATCAGGACACACTTTAGACCATGAAAAGTGAAATCCGATGGTCATTTGCAACACTTGGTCAATCGAGAAAAATTTCACTTTTTTACTAGAGTCGGGAACCCTGGTTGAAAAATCGCTCAAGTGGCGGTTTTTGGCCAATAACTCGAATACTAGACGTCGGACGGGGGTGCCGTAGAACAATTTTTTGTAGCCCTTGAAATTATCTTTCGAATGATATATAGTGGTTTTTTGGTCAAAAAGTGACCCCTAGACTAGTAACGCTCCATACAAAAAAGCGCCTACAAAAAATTTTTTTTGCAAAATTTTGAAATTTTCGTCAAAACCAATTTTCCAAAAACTACCAAAACGTGATCAGGACACACTTTAGACCATGAAAAAAGAAATCCGATGGTCATTTGCAACACTTGGTCAATCGAGAAAAATTTCACTTTTTTACTAGAGTCGGGTACCCTGGTTGAAAAATCGCTCAAGTGGCGGTTTTTGGCCAATAACTCGAATACTAGACGTCGGACGGGGGTGCCGTAGAACAATTTTTTGTAGCCCTTGAAATTATCCTTCGAATGATATATAGTGGTTTTTTGGTCAAAAAGTGACCCCTAGACTAGTAACGCTCCATACAAAAAAGCGCCTACAAAAAATTTTTTTTGCAAAATTTTGAAATTTTCGTCAAAACCAATTTTCCAAAAACTACCAAAACGTGATCAGGACACACTTTAGACCATGAAAAGTGAAATCCGATGGTCATTTGCAACACTTGGTCAATCGAGAAAAATTTCACTTTTTTACTAGAGTCGGGTACCCTGGTTGAAAAATCGCTCAAGTGGCGGTTTTTGGCCAATAACTCGAATACTAGACGTCGGACGGGGGTGCCGTAGAACAATTTTTTGTAGCCCTTGAAATTATCTTTCGAATGATATATAGTGGTTTTTTGGTCAAAAAGTGACCCCTAGACTAGTAACGCTCCATACAAAAAAGCGCCTACAAAAAATTTTTTTTGCAAAATTTTGAAATTTTCGACAAAACCAATTTTCCAAAAACTACCAAAACGTGATCAGGACACACTTTAGACCATGAAAAGTGAAATCCGATGGTCATTTGCAACACTTGGTCAATCGAGAAAAATTTCACTTTTTTACTAGAGTCGGGAACCCTGGTTGAAAAATCGCTCAAGTGGCGGTTTTTGGCCAATAACTCGAATACTAGACGTCGGACGGGGGTGCCGTAGAACAATTTTTTGTAGCCCTTGAAATTATCTTTCGAATGATATATAGTGGTTTTTTGGTCAAAAAGTGACCCCTAGACTAGTAACGCTCCATACAAAAAAGCGCCTACAAAAAATTTTTTTTGCAAAATTTTGAAATTTTCGACAAAACCAATTTTCCAAAAACTACCAAAACGTGATCAGAACACACTTTAGACCATGAAAAGTGAAATCCGATGGTCATTTGCAACACTTGGTCAATCGAGAAAAATTTCACTTTTTTACTAGAGTCGGGAACCCTGGTTGAAAAATCGCTCAAGTGGCGGTTTTTGGCCAATAACTCGAATACTAGACGTCGGACGGGGGTGCCGTAGAACAATTTTTTGTAGCCCTTGAAATTATCTTTCGAATGATATATAGTGGTTTTTTGGTCAAAAAGTGACCCCTAGACTAGTAACGCTCCATACAAAAAAGCGCCTACAAAAAAATTTTTTTGCAAAATTTTGAAATTTTCGTCAAAACCAATTTTCCAAAAACTACCAAAACGTGATCAGGACACACTTTAGACCATGAAAAGTGAAATCCGATGGTCATTTGCAACACTTGGTCAATCGAGAAAAATTTCACTTTTTTACTAGAGTCGGGAACCCTGGTTGAAAAATCGCTCAAGTGGCGGTTTTTGGCCAATAACTCGAATACTAGACGTCGGACGGGGGTGCCGTAGAACAATTTTTTGTAGCCCTTGAAATTATCTTTCGAATGATATATAGTGGTTTTTTGGTCAAAAAGTGACCCCTAGACTAGTAACGCTCCATACAAAAAAGCGCCTACAAAAAATTTTTTTTGCAAAATTTTGAAATTTTCGACAAAACCAATTTTCCAAAAACTACCAAAACGTGATCAGGACACACTTTAGACCATGAAAAGTGAAATCCGATGGTCATTTGCAACACTTGGTCAATCGAGAAAAATTTCACTTTTTTACTAGAGTCGGGAACCCTGGTTGAAAAATCGCTCAAGTGGCGGTTTTTGGCCAATAACTCGAATACTAGACGTCGGACGGGGGTGCCGTAGAACAATTTTTTGTAGCCCTTGAAATTATCTTTCGAATGATATATAGTGGTTTTTTGGTCAAAAAGTGACCCCTAGACTAGTAACGCTCCATACAAAAAAGCGCCTACAAAAAAATTTTTTTGCAAAATTTTGAAATTTTCGTCAAAACCAATTTTCCAAAAACTACCAAAACGTGATCAGGACACACTTTAGACCATGAAAAGTGAAATCCGATGGTCATTTGCAACACTTGGTCAATCGAGAAAAATTTCACTTTTTTACTAGAGTCGGGAACCCTGGTTGAAAAATCGTTCAAGTGGCGGTTTTTGGCCAATAACTCGAATACTAGACGTCGGACGGGGGTGCCGTAGAACAATTTTTTGTAGCCCTTGAAATTATCTTTCGAATGATATATAGTGGTTTTTTGGTCAAAAAGTGACCCCTAGACTAGTAACGCTCCATACAAAAAAGCGCCTACAAAAAATTTTTTTTGCAAAATTTTGAAATTTTCGTCAAAACCAATTTTCCAAAAACTACCAAAACGTGATCAGGACACACTTTAGACCATGAAAAGTGAAATCCGATGGTCATTTGCAACACTTGGTCAATCGAGAAAAATTTCACTTTTTTACTAGAGTCGGGAACCCTGGTTGAAAAATCGCTCAAGTGGCGGTTTTTGGCCAATAACTCGAATACTAGACGTCGGACGGGGGTGCCGTAGAACAATTTTTTGTAGCCCTTGAAATTATCTTTCGAATGATATATAGTGGTTTTTTGGTCAAAAAGTGACCCCTAGACTAGTAACGCTCCATACAAAAAAGCGCCTACAAAAAATTTTTTTTGCAAAATTTTGAAATTTTCGACAAAACCAATTTTCCAAAAACTACCAAAACGTGATCAGGACACACTTTAGACCATGAAAAGTGAAATCCGATGGTCATTTGCAACACTTGGTCAATCGAGAAAAATTTCACTTTTTTACTAGAGTCGGGTACCCTGGTTGAAAAATCGCTCAAGTGGCGGTTTTTGGCCAATAACTCGAATACTAGACGTCGGACGGGGGTGCCGTAGAACAATTTTTTGTAGCCCTTGAAATTATCTTTCGAATGATATATAGTGGTTTTTTGGTCAAAAAGTGACCCCTAGACTAGTAACGCTCCATACAAAAAAGCGCCTACAAAAAATTTTTTTTGCAAAATTTTGAAATTTTCGTCAAAACCAATTTTCCAAAAACTACCAAAACGTGATCAGGACACACTTTAGACCATGAAAAGTGAAATCCGATGGTCATTTGCAACACTTGGTCAATCGAGAAAAATTTCACTTTTTTACTAGAGTCGGGAACCCTGGTTGAAAAATCGCTCAAGTGGCGGTTTTTGGCCAATAACTCGAATACTAGACGTCGGACGGGGGTGCCGTAGAACAATTTTTTGTAGCCCTTGAAATTATCTTTCGAATGATATATAGTGGTTTTTTGGTCAAAAAGTGACCCCTAGACTAGTAACGCTCCGTACAAAAAAGCGCCTACAAAAAATTTTTTTTGCAAAATTTTGAAATTTTCGTCAAAACCAATTTTCCAAAAACTACCAAAACGTGATCAGAACACACTTTAGACCATGAAAAGTGAAATCCGATGGTCATTTGCAACACTTGGTCAATCGAGAAAAATTTCACTTTTTTACTAGAGTCGGGAACCCTGGTTGAAAAATCGCTCAAGTGGCGGTTTTTGGCCAATAACTCGAATACTAGACGTCGGACGGGGGTGCCGTAGAACAATTTTTTGTAGCCCTTGAAATTATCTTTCGAATGATATATAGTGGTTTTTTGGTCAAAAAGTGACCCCTAGACTAGTAACGCTCCATACAAAAAAGCGCCTACAAAAAATTTTTTTTGCAAAATTTTGAAATTTTCGACAAAACCAATTTTCCAAAAACTACCAAAACGTGATCAGGACACACTTTAGACCATGAAAAGTGAAATCCGATGGTCATTTGCAACACTTGGTCAATCGAGAAAAATTTCACTTTTTTACTAGAGTCGGGTACCCTGGTTGAAAAATCGCTCAAGTGGCGGTTTTTGGCCAATAACTCGAATACTAGACGTCGGACGGGGGTGCCGTAGAACAATTTTTTGTAGCCCTTGAAATTATCTTTCGAATGATATATAGTGGTTTTTTGGTCAAAAAGTGACCCCTAGACTAGTAACGCTCCATACAAAAAAGCGCCTACAAAAATTTTTTTTTGCAAAATTTTGAAATTTTCGTCAAAACCAATTTTCCAAAAACTACCAAAACGTGATCAGGACACACTTTAGACCATGAAAAGTGAAATCCGATGGTCATTTGCAACACTTGGTCAATCGAGAAAAATTTCACTTTTTTACTAGAGTCGGGAACCCTGGTTGAAAAATCGCTCAAGTGGCGGTTTTTGGCCAATAACTCGAATACTAGACGTCGGACGGGGGTGCCGTAGAACAATTTTTTGTAGCCCTTGAAATTATCTTTCGAATGATATATAGTGGTTTTTTGGTCAAAAAGTGACCCCTAGACTAGTAACGCTCCATACAAAAAAGCGCCTACAAAAAATTTTTTTTGCAAAATTTTGAAATTTTCGTCAAAACCAATTTTCCAAAAACTACCAAAACGTGATCAGGACACACTTTAGACCATGAAAAGTGAAATCCGATGGTCATTTGCAACACTTGGTCAATCGAGAAAAATTTCACTTTTTTACTAGAGTCGGGAACCCTGGTTGAAAAATCGCTCAAGTGGCGGTTTTTGGCCAATAACTCGAATACTAGACGTCGGACGGGGGTGCCGTAGAACAATTTTTTGTAGCCCTTGAAATTATCTTTCGAATGATATATAGTGGTTTTTTGGTCAAAAAGTGACCCCTAGACTAGTAACGCTCCATACAAAAAAGCGCCTACAAAAAATTTTTTTTGCAAAATTTTGAAATTTTCGTCAAAACCAATTTTCCAAAAACTACCAAAACGTGATCAGGACACACTTTAGACCATGAAAAGTGAAATCCGATGGTCATTTGCAACACTTGGTCAATCGAGAAAAATTTCACTTTTTTACTAGAGTCGGGTACCCTGGTTGAAAAATCGCTCAAGTGGCGGTTTTTGGCCAATAACTCGAATACTAGACGTCGGACGGGGGTGCCGTAGAACAATTTTTTGTAGCCCTTGAAATTATCTTTCGAATGATATATAGTGGTTTTTTGGTCAAAAAGTGACCCCTAGACTAGTAACGCTCCATACAAAAAAGCGCCTACAAAAAATTTTTTTTGCAAAATTTTGAAATTTTCGTCAAAACCAATTTTCCAAAAACTACCAAAACGTGATCAGAACACACTTTAGACCATGAAAAGTGAAATCCGATGGTCATTTGCAACACTTGGTCAATCGAGAAAAATTTCACTTTTTTACTAGAGTCGGGTACCCTGGTTGAAAAATCGCTCAAGTGGCGGTTTTTGGCCAATAACTCGAATACTAGACGTCGGACGGGGGTGCCGTAGAACAATTTTTTGTAGCCCTTGAAATTATCTTTCGAATGATATATAGTGGTTTTTTGGTCAAAAAGTGACCCCTAGACTAGTAACGCTCCATACAAAAAAGCGCCTACAAAAAATTTTTTTTGCAAAATTTTGAAATTTTCGACAAAACCAATTTTCCAAAAACTACCAAAACGTGATCAGGACACACTTTAGACCATGAAAAGTGAAATCCGATGGTCATTTGCAACACTTGGTCAATCGAGAAAAATTTCACTTTTTTACTAGAGTCGGGAACCCTGGTTGAAAAATCGCTCAAGTGGCGGTTTTTGGCCAATAACTCGAATACTAGACGTCGGACGGGGGTGCCGTAGAACAATTTTTTGTAGCCCTTGAAATTATCTTTCGAATGATATATAGTGGTTTTTTGGTCAAAAAGTGACCCCTAGACTAGTAACGCTCCATACAAAAAAGCGCCTACAAAAAATTTTTTTTGCAAAATTTTGAAATTTTCGTCAAAACCAATTTTCCAAAAACTACCAAAACGTGATCAGGACACACTTTAGACCATGAAAAGTGAAATCCGATGGTCATTTGCAACACTTGGTCAATCGAGAAAAATTTCACTTTTTTACTAGAGTCGGGTAACCTGGTTGAAAAATAGCTCAAGTGGCGGTTTTTGGCCAATAACTCGAATACTAGACGTCGGACGGGGGTGCCGTAGAACAATTTTTTGTAGCCCTTGAAATTATCTTTCGAATGATATATAGTGGTTTTTTGGTCAAAAAGTGACCCCTAGACTAGTAACGCTCCATACAAAAAAGCGCCTACAAAAAATTTTTTTTGCAAAATTTTGAAATTTTCGACAAAACCAATTTTCCAAAAACTACCAAAACGTGATCAGAACACACTTTAGACCATGAAAAGTGAAATCCGATGGTCATTTGCAACACTTGGTCAATCGAGAAAAATTTCACTTTTTTACTAGAGTCGGGTACCCTGGTTGAAAAATCGCTCAAGTGGCGGTTTTTGGCCAATAACTCGAATACTAGACGTCGGACGGGGGTGTCGTAGAACAATTTTTTGTAGCCCTTGAAATTATCTTTCGAATGATATATAGTGGTTTTTTGGTCAAAAAGTGACCCCTAGACTAGTAACGCTCCATACAAAAAAGCGCCTACAAAAAATTTTTTTTGCAAAATTTTGAAATTTTCGTCAAAACCAATTTTCCAAAAACTACCAAAACGTGATCAGGACACACTTTAGACCATGAAAAGTGAAATCCGATGGTCATTTGCAACACTTGGTCAATCGAGAAAAATTTCACTTTTTTACTAGAGTCGGGTACCCTGGTTGAAAAATCGCTCAAGTGGCGGTTTTTGGCCAATAACTCGAATACTAGACGTCGGACGGGGGTGCCGTAGAACAATTTTTTGTAGCCCTTGAAATTATCTTTCGAATGATATATAGTGGTTTTTTGGTCAAAAAGTGACCCCTAGACTAGTAACGCTCCATACAAAAAAGCGCCTACAAAAAATTTTTTTTGCAAAATTTTGAAATTTTCGACAAAACCAATTTTCCAAAAACTACCAAAACGTGATCAGGACACACTTTAGACCATGAAAAGTGAAATCCGATGGTCATTTGCAACACTTGGTCAATCGAGAAAAATTTCACTTTTTTACTAGAGTCGGGAACCCTGGTTGAAAAATCGTTCAAGTGGCGGTTTTTGGCCAATAACTCGAATACTAGACGTCGGACGGGGGTGCCGTAGAACAATTTTTTGTAGCCCTTGAAATTATCTTTCGAATGATATATAGTGGTTTTTTGGTCAAAAAGTGACCCCTAGACTAGTAACGCTCCATACAAAAAAGCGCCTACAAAAAATTTTTTTTGCAAAATTTTGAAATTTTCGACAAAACCAATTTTCCAAAAACTACCAAAACGTGATCAGAACACACTTTAGACCATGAAAAGTGAAATCCGATGGTCATTTGCAACACTTGGTCAATCGAGAAAAATTTCACTTTTTTACTAGAGTCGGGTACCCTGGTTGAAAAATCGCTCAAGTGGCGGTTTTTGGCCAATAACTCGAATACTAGACGTCGGACGGGGGTGTCGTAGAACAATTTTTTGTAGCCCTTGAAATTATCTTTCGAATGATATATAGTGGTTTTTTGGTCAAAAAGTGACCCCTAGACTAGTAACGCTCCATACAAAAAAGCGCCTACAAAAAATTTTTTTTGCAAAATTTTGAAATTTTCGTCAAAACCAATTTTCCAAAAACTACCAAAACGTGATCAGGACACACTTTAGACCATGAAAAGTGAAATCCGATGGTCATTTGCAACACTTGGTCAATCGAGAAAAATTTCACTTTTTTACTAGAGTCGGGTACCCTGGTTGAAAAATCGCTCAAGTGGCGGTTTTTGGCCAATAACTCGAATACTAGACGTCGGACGGGGGTGCCGTAGAACAATTTTTTGTAGCCCTTGAAATTATCTTTCGAATGATATATAGTGGTTTTTTGGTCAAAAAGTGACCCCTAGACTAGTAACGCTCCATACAAAAAAGCGCCTACAAAAAATTTTTTTTGCAAAATTTTGAAATTTTCGACAAAACCAATTTTCCAAAAACTACCAAAACGTGATCAGGACACACTTTAGACCATGAAAAGTGAAATCCGATGGTCATTTGCAACACTTGGTCAATCGAGAAAAATTTCACTTTTTTACTAGAGTCGGGAACCCTGGTTGAAAAATCGCTCAAGTGGCGGTTTTTGGCCAATAACTCGAATACTAGACGTCGGACGGGGGTGCCGTAGAACAATTTTTTGTAGCCCTTGAAATTATCTTTCGAATGATATATAGTGGTTTTTTGGTCAAAAAGTGACCCCTAGACTAGTAACGCTCCATACAAAAAAGCGCCTACAAAAAATTTTTTTTGCAAAATTTTGAAATTTTCGTCAAAACCAATTTTCCAAAAACTACCAAAACGTGATCAGGACACACTTTAGACCATGAAAAGTGAAATCCGATGGTCATTTGCAACACTTGGTCAATCGAGAAAAATTTCACTTTTTTACTAGAGTCGGGTACCCTGGTTGAAAAATCGCTCAAGTGGCGGTTTTTGGCCTATAACTCGAATACTAGACGTCGGACGGGGGTGCCGTAGAACAATTTTTTGTAGCCCTTGAAATTATCTTTCGAATGATATATAGTGGTTTTTTGGTCAAAAAGTGACCCCTAGACTAGTAACGCTCCATACAAAAAAGCGCCTACAAAAAATTTTTTTTGCAAAATTTTGAAATTTTCGACAAAACCAATTTTCCAAAAACTACCAAAACGTGATCAGGACACACTTTAGACCATGAAAAGTGAAATCCGATGGTCATTTGCAACACTTGGTCAATCGAGAAAAATTTCACTTTTTTACTAGAGTCGGGAACCCTGGTTGAAAAATCGCTCAAGTGGCGGTTTTTGGCCAATAACTCGAATACTAGACGTCGGACGGGGGTGCCGTAGAACAATTTTTTGTAGCCCTTGAAATTATCTTTCGAATGATATATAGTGGTTTTTTGGTCAAAAAGTGACCCCTAGACTAGTAACGCTCCATACAAAAAAGCGCCTACAAAAAAATTTTTTTGCAAAATTTTGAAATTTTCGTCAAAACCAATTTTCCAAAAACTACAAAAACGTGATCAGGACACACTTTAGACCATGAAAAGTGAAATCCGATGGTCATTTGCAACACTTGGTCAATCGAGAAAAATTTCACTTTTTTACTAGAGTCGGGAACCCTGGTTGAAAAATCGTTCAAGTGGCGGTTTTTGGCCAATAACTCGAATACTAGACGTCGGACGGGGGTGCCGTAGAACAATTTTTTGTAGCCCTTGAAATTATCTTTCGAATGATATATAGTGGTTTTTTGGTCAAAAAGTGACCCCTAGACTAGTAACGCTCCATACAAAAAAGCGCCTACAAAAAATTTTTTTTGCAAAATTTTGAAATTTTCGACAAAACCAATTTTCCAAAAACTACCAAAACGTGATCAGAACACACTTTAGACCATGAAAAGTGAAATCCGATGGTCATTTGCAACACTTGGTCAATCGAGAAAAATTTCACTTTTTTACTAGAGTCGGGTACCCTGGTTGAAAAATCGCTCAAGTGGCGGTTTTTGGCCAATAACTCGAATACTAGACGTCGGACGGGGGTGTCGTAGAACAATTTTTTGTAGCCCTTGAAATTATCTTTCGAATGATATATAGTGGTTTTTTGGTCAAAAAGTGACCCCTAGACTAGTAACGCTCCATACAAAAAAGCGCCTACAAAAAATTTTTTTTGCAAAATTTTGAAATTTTCGTCAAAACCAATTTTCCAAAAACTACCAAAACGTGATCAGGACACACTTTAGACCATGAAAAGTGAAATCCGATGGTCATTTGCAACACTTGGTCAATCGAGAAAAATTTCACTTTTTTACTAGAGTCGGGTACCCTGGTTGAAAAATCGCTCAAGTGGCGGTTTTTGGCCAATAACTCGAATACTAGACGTCGGACGGGGGTGCCGTAGAACAATTTTTTGTAGCCCTTGAAATTATCTTTCGAATGATATATAGTGGTTTTTTGGTCAAAAAGTGACCCCTAGACTAGTAACGCTCCATACAAAAAAGCGCCTACAAAAAATTTTTTTTGCAAAATTTTGAAATTTTCGACAAAACCAATTTTCCAAAAACTACCAAAACGTGATCAGGACACACTTTAGACCATGAAAAGTGAAATCCGATGGTCATTTGCAACACTTGGTCAATCGAGAAAAATTTCACTTTTTTACTAGAGTCGGGAACCCTGGTTGAAAAATCGCTCAAGTGGCGGTTTTTGGCCAATAACTCGAATACTAGACGTCGGACGGGGGTGCCGTAGAACAATTTTTTGTAGCCCTTGAAATTATCTTTCGAATGATATATAGTGGTTTTTTGGTCAAAAAGTGACCCCTAGACTAGTAACGCTCCATACAAAAAAGCGCCTACAAAAAATTTTTTTTGCAAAATTTTGAAATTTTCGTCAAAACCAATTTTCCAAAAACTACCAAAACGTGATCAGGACACACTTTAGACCATGAAAAGTGAAATCCGATGGTCATTTGCAACACTTGGTCAATCGAGAAAAATTTCACTTTTTTACTAGAGTCGGGTACCCTGGTTGAAAAATCGCTCAAGTGGCGGTTTTTGGCCAATAACTCGAATACTAGACGTCGGACGGGGGTGCCGTAGAACAATTTTTTGTAGCCCTTGAAATTATCTTTCGAATGATATATAGTGGTTTTTTGGTCAAAAAGTGACCCCTAGACTAGTAACGCTCCATACAAAAAAGCGCCTACAAAAAATTTTTTTTGCAAAATTTTGAAATTTTCGACAAAACCAATTTTCCAAAAACTACCAAAACGTGATCAGGACACACTTTAGACCATGAAAAGTGAAATCCGATGGTCATTTGCAACACTTGGTCAATCGAGAAAAATTTCACTTTTTTACTAGAGTCGGGAACCCTGGTTGAAAAATCGCTCAAGTGGCGGTTTTTGGCCAATAACTCGAATACTAGACGTCGGACGGGGGTGCCGTAGAACAATTTTTTGTAGCCCTTGAAATTATCTTTCGAATGATATATAGTGGTTTTTTGGTCAAAAAGTGACCCCTAGACTAGTAACGCTCCATACAAAAAAGCGCCTACAAAAAATTTTTTTGCAAAATTTTGAAATTTTCGACAAAACCAATTTTCCAAAAACTACCAAAACGTGATCAGAACACACTTTAGACCATGAAAAGTGAAATCCGATGGTCATTTGCAACACTTGGTCAATCGAGAAAAATTTCACTTTTTTACTAGAGTCGGGAACCCTGGTTGAAAAATCGCTCAAGTGGCGGTTTTTGGCCAATAACTCGAATACTAGACGTCGGACGGGGGTGCCGTAGAACAATTTTTTGTAGCCCTTGAAATTATCTTTCGAATGATATATAGTGGTTTTTTGGTCAAAAAGTGACCCCTAGACTAGTAACGCTCCATACAAAAAAGCGCCTACAAAAAATTTTTTTTGCAAAATTTTGAAATTTTCGTCAAAACCAATTTTCCAAAAACTACCAAAACGTGATCAGGACACACTTTAGACCATGAAAAGTGAAATCCGATGGTCATTTGCAACACTTGGTCAATCGAGAAAAATTTCACTTTTTTACTAGAGTCGGGAACCCTGGTTGAAAAATCGTTCAAGTGGCGGTTTTTGGCCAATAACTCGAATACTAGACGTCGGACGGGGGTGCCGTAGAACAATTTTTTGTAGCCCTTGAAATTATCTTTCGAATGATATATAGTGGTTTTTTGGTCAAAAAGTGACCCCTAGACTAGTAACGCTCCATACAAAAAAGCGCCTACAAAAAATTTTTTTTGCAAAATTTTGAAATTTTCGTCAAAACCAATTTTCCAAAAACTACCAAAACGTGATCAGGACACACTTTAGACCATGAAAAGTGAAATCCGATGGTCATTTGCAACACTTGGTCAATCGAGAAAAATTTCACTTTTTTACTAGAGTCGGGTACCCTGGTTGAAAAATCGCTCAAGTGGCGGTTTTTGGCCAATAACTCGAATACTAGACGTCGGACGGGGGTGCCGTAGAACAATTTTTTGTAGCCCTTGAAATTATCTTTCGAATGATATATAGTGGTTTTTTGGTCAAAAAGTGACCCCTAGACTAGTAACGCTCCATACAAAAAAGCGCCTACAAAAAATTTTTTTTGCAAAATTTTGAAATTTTCGACAAAACCAATTTTACAAAAACTACCAAAACGTGATCAGGACACACTTTAGACCATGAAAAGTGAAATCCGATGGTCATTTGCAACACTTGGTCAATCGAGAAAAATTTCACTTTTTTACTAGAGTCGGGAACCCTGGTTGAAAAATCGCTCAAGTGGCGGTTTTTGGCCAATAACTCGAATACTAGACGTCGGACGGGGGTGCCGTAGAACAATTTTTTGTAGCCCTTGAAATTATCTTTCGAATGATATATAGTGGTTTTTTGGTCAAAAAGTGACCCCTAGACTAGTAACGCTCCATACAAAAAAGCGCCTACAAAAAATTTTTTTTGCAAAATTTTGAAATTTTCGTCAAAACCAATTTTCCAAAAACTACCAAAACGTGATCAGGACACACTTTAGACCATGAAAAGTGAAATCCGATGGTCATTTGCAACACTTGGTCAATCGAGAAAAATTTCACTTTTTTACTAGAGTCGGGTACCCTGGTTGAAAAATCGCTCAAGTGGCGGTTTTTGGCCAATAACTCGAATACTAGACGTCGGACGGGGGTGCCGTAGAACAATTTTTTGTAGCCCTTGAAATTATCTTTCGAATGATATATAGTGGTTTTTTGGTCAAAAAGTGACCCCTAGACTAGTAACGCTCCATACAAAAAAGCGCCTACAAAAAATTTTTTTTGCAAAATTTTGAAATTTTCGACAAAACCAATTTTCCAAAAACTACCAAAACGTGATCAGGACACACTTTAGACCATGAAAAGTGAAATCCGATGGTCATTTGCAACACTTGGTCAATCGAGAAAAATTTCACTTTTTTACTAGAGTCGGGAACCCTGGTTGAAAAATCGCTCAAGTGGCGGTTTTTGGCCAATAACTCGAATACTAGACGTCGGACGGGGGTGCCGTAGAACAATTTTTTGTAGCCCTTGAAATTATCTTTCGAATGATATATAGTGGTTTTTTGGTCAAAAAGTGACCCCTAGACTAGTAACGCTCCATACAAAAAAGCGCCTACAAAAAAATTTTTTTGCAAAATTTTGAAATTTTCGTCAAAACCAATTTTCCAAAAACTACCAAAACGTGATCAGGACACACTTTAGACCATGAAAAGTGAAATCCGATGGTCATTTGCAACACTTGGTCAATCGAGAAAAATTTCACTTTTTTACTAGAGTCGGGAACCCTGGTTGAAAAATCGTTCAAGTGGCGGTTTTTGGCCAATAACTCGAATACTAGACGTCGGACGGGGGTGCCGTAGAACAATTTTTTGTAGCCCTTGAAATTATCTTTCGAATGATATATAGTGGTTTTTTGGTCAAAAAGTGACCCCTAGACTAGTAACGCTCCATACAAAAAAGCGCCTACAAAAAATTTTTTTTGCAAAATTTTGAAATTTTCGACAAAACCAATTTTCCAAAAACTACCAAAACGTGATCAGAACACACTTTAGACCATGAAAAGTGAAATCCGATGGTCATTTGCAACACTTGGTCAATCGAGAAAAATTTCACTTTTTTACTAGAGTCGGGTACCCTGGTTGAAAAATCGCTCAAGTGGCGGTTTTTGGCCAATAACTCGAATACTAGACGTCGGACGGGGGTGTCGTAGAACAATTTTTTGTAGCCCTTGAAATTATCTTTCGAATGATATATAGTGGTTTTTTGGTCAAAAAGTGACCCCTAGACTAGTAACGCTCCATACAAAAAAGCGCCTACAAAAAATTTTTTTTGCAAAATTTTGAAATTTTCGTCAAAACCAATTTTCCAAAAACTACCAAAACGTGATCAGGACACACTTTAGACCATGAAAAGTGAAATCCGATGGTCATTTGCAACACTTGGTCAATCGAGAAAAATTTCACTTTTTTACTAGAGTCGGGTACCCTGGTTGAAAAATCGCTCAAGTGGCGGTTTTTGGCCAATAACTCGAATACTAGACGTCGGACGGGGGTGCCGTAGAACAATTTTTTGTAGCCCTTGAAATTATCTTTCGAATGATATATAGTGGTTTTTTGGTCAAAAAGTGACCCCTAGACTAGTAACGCTCCATACAAAAAAGCGCCTACAAAAAATTTTTTTTGCAAAATTTTGAAATTTTCGACAAAACCAATTTTCCAAAAACTACCAAAACGTGATCAGGACACACTTTAGACCATGAAAAGTGAAATCCGATGGTCATTTGCAACACTTGGTCAATCGAGAAAAATTTCACTTTTTTACTAGAGTCGGGAACCCTGGTTGAAAAATCGCTCAAGTGGCGGTTTTTGGCCAATAACTCGAATACTAGACGTCGGACGGGGGTGCCGTAGAACAATTTTTTGTAGCCCTTGAAATTATCTTTCGAATGATATATAGTGGTTTTTTGGTCAAAAAGTGACCCCTAGACTAGTAACGCTCCATACAAAAAAGCGCCTACAAAAAATTTTTTTTGCAAAATTTTGAAATTTTCGTCAAAACCAATTTTCCAAAAACTACCAAAACGTGATCAGGACACACTTTAGACCATGAAAAGTGAAATCCGATGGTCATTTGCAACACTTGGTCAATCGAGAAAAATTTCACTTTTTTACTAGAGTCGGGTACCCTGGTTGAAAAATCGCTCAAGTGGCGGTTTTTGGCCAATAACTCGAATACTAGACGTCGGACGGGGGTGCCGTAGAACAATTTTTTGTAGCCCTTGAAATTATCTTTCGAATGATATATAGTGGTTTTTTGGTCAAAAAGTGACCCCTAGACTAGTAACGCTCCATACAAAAAAGCGCCTACAAAAAATTTTTTTTGCAAAATTTTGAAATTTTCGACAAAACCAATTTTCCAAAAACTACCAAAACGTGATCAGGACACACTTTAGACCATGAAAAGTGAAATCCGATGGTCATTTGCAACACTTGGTCAATCGAGAAAAATTTCACTTTTTTACTAGAGTCGGGAACCCTGGTTGAAAAATCGCTCAAGTGGCGGTTTTTGGCCAATAACTCGAATACTAGACGTCGGACGGGGGTGCCGTAGAACAATTTTTTGTAGCCCTTGAAATTATCTTTCGAATGATATATAGTGGTTTTTTGGTCAAAAAGTGACCCCTAGACTAGTAACGCTCCATACAAAAAAGCGCCTACAAAAAATTTTTTTGCAAAATTTTGAAATTTTCGACAAAACCAATTTTCCAAAAACTACCAAAACGTGATCAGAACACACTTTAGACCATGAAAAGTGAAATCCGATGGTCATTTGCAACACTTGGTCAATCGAGAAAAATTTCACTTTTTTACTAGAGTCGGGAACCCTGGTTGAAAAATCGCTCAAGTGGCGGTTTTTGGCCAATAACTCGAATACTAGACGTCGGACGGGGGTGCCGTAGAACAATTTTTTGTATCCCTTGAAATTATCTTTCGAATGATATATAGTGGTTTTTTGGTCAAAAAGTGACCCCTAGACTAGTAACGCTCCATACAAAAAAGCGCCTACAAAAAATTTTTTTTGCAAAATTTTGAAATTTTCGTCAAAACCAATTTTCCAAAAACTACCAAAACGTGATCAGGACACACTTTAGACCATGAAAAGTGAAATCCGATGGTCATTTGCAACACTTGGTCAATCGAGAAAAATTTCACTTTTTTACTAGAGTCGGGAACCCTGGTTGAAAAATCGTTCAAGTGGCGGTTTTTGGCCAATAACTCGAATACTAGACGTCGGACGGGGGTGCCGTAGAACAATTTTTTGTAGCCCTTGAAATTATCTTTCGAATGATATATAGTGGTTTTTTGGTCAAAAAGTGACCCCTAGACTAGTAACGCTCCATACAAAAAAGCGCCTACAAAAAATTTTTTTTGCAAAATTTTGAAATTTTCGTCAAAACCAATTTTCCAAAAACTACCAAAACGTGATCAGGACACACTTTAGACCATGAAAAGTGAAATCCGATGGTCATTTGCAACACTTGGTCAATCGAGAAAAATTTCACTTTTTTACTAGAGTCGGGAACCCTGGTTGAAAAATCGTTCAAGTGGCGGTTTTTGGCCAATAACTCGAATACTAGACGTCGGACGGGGGTGCCGTAAAACAATTTTTTGTAGCCCTTGAAATTATCTTTCGAATGATATATAGTGGTTTTTTGGTCAAAAAGTGACCCCTAGACTAGTAACGCTCCATACAAAAAAGCGCCTACAAAAAATTTTTTTTGCAAAATTTTGAAATTTTCGACAAAACCAATTTTCCAAAAACTACCAAAACGTGATCAGAACACACTTTAGACCATGAAAAGTGAAATCCGATGGTCATTTGCAACACTTGGTCAATCGAGAAAAATTTCACTTTTTTACTAGAGTCGGGAACCCTGGTTGAAAAATCGCTCAAGTGGTGGTTTTTGGCCAATAACTCGAATACTAGACGTCGGACGGGGGTGCCGTAGAACAATTTTTTGTAGCCCTTGAAATTATCTTTCGAATGATATATAGTGGTTTTTTGGTCAAAAAGTGACCCCTAGACTAGTAACGCTCCATACAAAAAAGCGCCTACAAAAAATTTTTTTTGCAAAATTTTGAAATTTTCGTCAAAACCAATTTTCCAAAAACTACCAAAACGTGATCAGGACACACTTTAGACCATGAAAAGTGAAATCCGATGGTCATTTGCAACACTTGGTCAATCGAGAAAAATTTCACTTTTTTACTAGAGTCGGGTACCCTGGTTGAAAAATCGCTCAAGTGGCGGTTTTTGGCCAATAACTCGAATACTAGACGTCGGACGGGGGTGCCGTAGAACAATTTTTTGTAGCCCTTGAAATTATCTTTCGAATGATATATAGTGGTTTTTTGGTCAAAAAGTGACCCCTAGACTAGTAACGCTCCATACAAAAAAGCGCCTACAAAAAATTTTTTTTGCAAAATTTTGAAATTTTCGACAAAACCAATTTTCCAAAAACTACCAAAACGTGATCAGAACACACTTTAGACCATGAAAAGTGAAATCCGATGGTCATTTGCAACACTTGGTCAATCGAGAAAAATTTCACTTTTTTACTAGAGTCGGGTACCCTGGTTGAAAAATCGCTCAAGTGGCGGTTTTTGGCCAATAACTCGAATACTAGACGTCGGACGGGGGTGTCGTAGAACAATTTTTTGTAGCCCTTGAAATTATCTTTCGAATGATATATAGTGGTTTTTTGGTCAAAAAGTGACCCCTAGACTAGTAACGCTCCATACAAAAAAGCGCCTACAAAAAATTTTTTTTGCAAAATTTTGAAATTTTCGTCAAAACCAATTTTCCAAAAACTACCAAAACGTGATCAGGACACACTTTAGACCATGAAAAGTGAAATCCGATGGTCATTTGCAACACTTGGTCAATCGAGAAAAATTTCACTTTTTTACTAGAGTCGGGTACCCTGGTTGAAAAATCGCTCAAGTGGCGGTTTTTGGCCAATAACTCGAATACTAGACGTCGGACGGGGGTGCCGTAGAACAATTTTTTGTAGCCCTTGAAATTATCTTTCGAATGATTATATAGTGGTTTTTTGGTCAAAAAGTGACCCCTAGACTAGTAACGCTCCATACAAAAAAGCGCCTACAAAAAATTTTTTTTGCAAAATTTTGAAATTTTCGACAAAACCAATTTTCCAAAAACTACCAAAACGTGATCAGGACACACTTTAGACCATGAAAAGTGAAATCCGATGGTCATTTGCAACACTTGGTCAATCGAGAAAAATTTCACTTTTTTACTAGAGTCGGGAACCCTGGTTGAAAAATCGCTCAAGTGGCGGTTTTTGGCCAATAACTCGAATACTAGACGTCGGACGGGGGTGCCGTAGAACAATTTTTTGTAGCCCTTGAAATTATCTTTCGAATGATATATAGTGGTTTTTTGGTCAAAAAGTGACCCCTAGACTAGTAACGCTCCATACAAAAAAGCGCCTACAAAAAATTTTTTTTGCAAAATTTTGAAATTTTCGACAAAACCAATTTTCCAAAAACTACCAAAACGTGATCAGAACACACTTTAGACCATGAAAAGTGAAATCCGATGGTCATTTGCAACACTTGGTCAATCGAGAAAAATTTCACTTTTTTACTAGAGTCGGGAACCCTGGTTGAAAAATCGCTCAAGTGGCGGTTTTTTGGCCAATAACTCGAATACTAGACGTCGGACGGGGGTGCCGTAGAACAATTTTTTGTAGCCCTTGAAATTATCTTTCGAATGATATATAGTGGTTTTTTGGTCAAAAAGTGACCCCTAGACTAGTAACGCTCCATACAAAAAAGCGCCTACAAAAAATTTTTTTTGCAAAATTTTGAAATTTTCGACAAAACCAATTTTCCAAAAACTACCAAAACGTGATCAGAACACACTTTAGACCATGAAAAGTGAAATCCGATGGTCATTTGCAACACTTGGTCAATCGAGAAAAATTTCACTTTTTTACTAGAGTCGGGTACCCTGGTTGAAAAATCGCTCAAGTGGCGGTTTTTGGCCAATAACTCGAATACTAGACGTCGGACGGGGGTGTCGTAGAACAATTTTTTGTAGCCCTTGAAATTATCTTTCGAATGATATATAGTGTTTTTTTGGTCAAAAAGTGACCCCTAGACTAGTAACGCTCCATACAAAAAAGCGCCTACAAAAAATTTTTTTTGCAAAATTTTGAAATTTTCGTCAAAACCAATTTTCCAAAAACTACCAAAACGTGATTCAGGACACACTTTAGACCATGAAAAGTGAAATCCGATGGTCATTTGCAACACTTGGTCAATCGAGAAAAATTTCACTTTTTTACTAGAGTCGGGAACCCTGGTTGAAAAATCGTTCAAGTGGCGGTTTTTGGCCAATAACTCGAATACTAGACGTCGGACGGGGGTGCCGTAGAACAATTTTTTGTAGCCCTTGAAATTATCTTTCGAATGATATATAGTGGTTTTTTGGTCAAAAAGTGACCCCTAGACTAGTAACGCTCCATACAAAAAAGCGCCTACAAAAAATTTTTTTTGCAAAATTTTGAAATTTTCGTCAAAACCAATTTTCCAAAAACTACCAAAACGTGATCAGGACACACTTTAGACCATGAAAAGTGAAATCCGATGGTCATTTGCAACACTTGGTCAATCGAGAAAAATTTCACTTTTTTACTAGAGTCGGGAACCCTGGTTGAAAAATCGTTCAAGTGGCGGTTTTTGGCCAATAACTCGAATACTAGACGTCGGACGGGGGGTGCCGTAAAACAATTTTTTGTAGCCCTTGAAATTATCTTTCGAATGATATATAGTGGTTTTTTGGTCAAAAAGTGACCCCTAGACTAGTAACGCTCCATACAAAAAAGCGCCTACAAAAAATTTTTTTTGCAAAATTTTGAAATTTTCGACAAAACCAATTTTCCAAAAACTACCAAAACGTGATCAGAACACACTTTAGACCATGAAAAGTGAAATCCGATGGTCATTTGCAACACTTGGTCAATCGAGAAAAATTTCACTTTTTTACTAGAGTCGGGAACCCTGGTTGAAAAATCGCTCAAGTGGTGGTTTTTGGCCAATAACTCGAATACTAGACGTCGGACGGGGGTGCCGTAGAACAATTTTTTGTAGCCCTTGAAATTATCTTTCGAATGATATATAGTGGTTTTTTGGTCAAAAAGTGACCCCTAGACTAGTAACGCTCCATACAAAAAAAGCGCCTACAAAAAATTTTTTTTGCAAAATTTTGAAATTTTCGACAAAACCAATTTTCCAAAAACTACCAAAACGTGATCAGAACACACTTTAGACCATGAAAAGTGAAATCCGATGGTCATTTGCAACACTTGGTCAATCGAGAAAAATTTCACTTTTTTACTAGAGTCGGGAACCCTGGTTGAAAAATCGCTCAAGTGGCGGTTTTTGGCCAATAACTCGAATACTAGACGTCGGACGGGGGTGCCGTAGAACAATTTTTTGTAGCCCTTGAAATTATCTTTCGAATGATATATAGTGGTTTTTTGGTCAAAAAGTGACCCCTAGACTAGTAACGCTCCATACAAAAAAGCGCCTACAAAAAATTTTTTTTTGCAAAATTTTGAAATTTTCGTCAAAACCAATTTCCAAAAACTACCAAAACGTGATCAGGACACACTTTAGACCATGAAAAGTGAAATCCGATGGTCATTTGCAACACTTGGTCAATCGAGAAAAATTTCACTTTTTTACTAGAGTCGGGAACCCTGGTTGAAAAATCGTTCAAGTGGCGGTTTTTGGCCAATAACTCGAATACTAGACGTCGGACGGGGGTGCCGTAGAACAATTTTTTGTAGCCCTTGAAATTATCTTTCGAATGATATATAGTGGTTTTTTGGTCAAAAAGTGACCCCCTAGACTAGTAACGCTCCATACAAAAAAGCGCCTACAAAAAATTTTTTTTGCAAAATTTTGAAATTTTCGACAAAACCAATTTTCCAAAAACTACCAAAACGTGATCAGAACACACTTTAGACCATGAAAAGTGAAATCCGATGGTCATTTGCAACACTTGGTCAATCGAGAAAAATTTCACTTTTTTACTAGAGTCGGGTACCCTGGTTGAAAAATCGCTCAAGTGGCGGTTTTTGGCCAATAACTCGAATACTAGACGTCGGACGGGGGGTGTCGTAGAACAATTTTTTGTAGCCCTTGAAATTATCTTTCGAATGATATATAGTGGTTTTTTGGTCAAAAAGTGACCCCTAGACTAGTAACGCTCCATACAAAAAAAGCGCCTACAAAAAATTTTTTTTGCAAAATTTTGAAATTTTCGTCAAAACCAATTTTCCAAAAACTACCAAAACGTGATCAGGACACACTTTAGACCATGAAAAGTGAAATCCGATGGTCATTTGCAACACTTGGTCAATCGAGAAAAATTTCACTTTTTTACTAGAGTCGGGTACCCTGGTTGAAAAATCGCTCAAGTGGCGGTTTTTGGCCAATAACTCGAATACTAGACGTCGGACGGGGGTGCCGTAGAACAATTTTTTGTAGCCCTTGAAATTATCTTTCGAATGATATATAGTGGTTTTTTTGGTCAAAAAGTGACCCCTAGACTAGTAACGCTCCATACAAAAAAGCGCCTACAAAAAATTTTTTTTGCAAAATTTTGAAATTTTCGACAAAACCAATTTTCCAAAAACTACCAAAACGTGATCAGGACACACTTTAGACCATGAAAAGTGAAATCCGATGGTCATTTGCAACACTTGGTCAATCGAGAAAAATTTCACTTTTTTACTAGAGTCGGGAACCCTGGTTGAAAAATCGCTCAAGTGGCGGTTTTTGGCCAATAACTCGAATACTAGACGTCGGACGGGGGTGCCGTAGAACAATTTTTTGTAGCCCTTGAAATTATCTTTCGAATGATATATAGTGGTTTTTTGGTCAAAAAGTGACCCCTAGACTAGTAACGCTCCATACAAAAAAGCGCCTACAAAAAATTTTTTTTGCAAAATTTTGAAATTTTCGTCAAAACCAATTTTCCAAAAACTACCAAAACGTGATCAGGACACACTTTAGACCATGAAAAGTGAAATCCGATGGTCATTTGCAACACTTGGTCAATCGAGAAAAATTTCACTTTTTTACTAGAGTCGGGTACCCTGGTTGAAAAATCGCTCAAGTGGCGGTTTTTGGCCAATAACTCGAATACTAGACGTCGGACGGGGGGTGCCGTAGAACAATTTTTTGTAGCCCTTGAAATTATCTTTCGAATGATATATAGTGGTTTTTTTGGTCAAAAGTGACCCCTAGACTAGTAACGCTCCATACAAAAAAGCGCCTACAAAAAATTTTTTTTGCAAAATTTTTGAAATTTTCGACAAAACCAATTTTCCAAAAACTACCAAAACGTGATCAGGACACACTTTAGACCATGAAAAGTGAAATCCGATGGTCATTTGCAACACTTGGTCAATCGAGAAAAATTTCACTTTTTTACTAGAGTCGGGAACCCTGGTTGAAAAATCGCTCAAGTGGCGGTTTTTGGCCAATAACTCGAATACTAGACGTCGGACGGGGGTGCCGTAGAACAATTTTTTGTAGCCCTTGAAATTATCTTTCGAATGATATATAGTGGTTTTTTGGTCAAAAAGTGACCCCCTAGACTAGTAACGCTCCATACAAAAAAGCGCCTACAAAAAATTTTTTTGCAAAATTTTGAAATTTTCGTCAAAACCAATTTTCCAAAAACTACCAAAACGTGATCAGGACACACTTTAGACCATGAAAAGTGAAATCCGATGGTCATTTGCAACACTTGGTCAATCGAGAAAAATTTCACTTTTTTACTAGAGTCGGGAACCCTGGTTGAAAAATCGCTCAAGTGGCGGTTTTTGGCCAATAACTCGAATACTAGACGTCGGACGGGGGTGCCGTAGAACAATTTTTTGTAGCCCTTGAAATTATCTTTCGAATGATATATAGTGGTTTTTTGGTCAAAAAGTGACCCCTAGACTAGTAACGCTCCATACAAAAAAGCGCCTACAAAAAATTTTTTTTGCAAAATTTTGAAATTTTCGACAAAACCAATTTTCCAAAAACTACCAAAACGTGATCAGAACACACTTTAGACCATGAAAAGTGAAATCCGATGGTCATTTGCAACACTTGGTCAATCGAGAAAAATTTCACTTTTTTACTAGAGTCGGGAACCCTGGTTGAAAAATCGCTCAAGTGGTTTGGCCAATAACTCGAATACTAGACGTCGGACGGGGGTGCCGTAGAACAATTTTTTGTAGCCCTTGAAATTATCTTTCGAA
This sequence comes from Anopheles funestus, assembly GCF_943734845.2. Classification (NCBI taxonomy): domain Eukaryota; kingdom Metazoa; phylum Arthropoda; class Insecta; order Diptera; family Culicidae; genus Anopheles; species Anopheles funestus. The sequence goes on along the minus strand of NW_026045290.1, from coordinate 20,804 downwards.
TGATATATAGTGGTTTTTTGGTCAAAAAGTGACCCCTAGACTAGTAACGCTCCATACAAAAAAGCGCCTACAAAAATTTTTTTTTGCAAAATTTTGAAATTTTCGTCAAAACCAATTTTCCAAAAACTACCAAAACGTGATCAGGACACACTTTAGACCATGAAAAGTGAAATCCGATGGTCATTTGCAACACTTGGTCAATCGAGAAAAATTTCACTTTTTTACTAGAGTCGGGAACCCTGGTTGAAAAATCGCTCAAGTGGCGGTTTTTGGCCAATAACTCGAATACTAGACGTCGGACGGGGGTGCCGTAGAACAATTTTTTGTAGCCCTTGAAATTATCTTTCGAATGATATATAGTGGTTTTTTGGTCAAAAAGTGACCCCTAGACTAGTAACGCTCCATACAAAAAAGCGCCTACAAAAAATTTTTTTTGCAAAATTTTGAAATTTTCGACAAAACCAATTTTCCAAAAACTACCAAAACGTGATCAGGACACACTTTAGACCATGAAAAGTGAAATCCGATGGTCATTTGCAACACTTGGTCAATCGAGAAAAATTTCACTTTTTTACTAGAGTCGGGAACCCTGGTTGAAAAATCGCTCAAGTGGCGGTTTTTGGCCAATAACTCGAATACTAGACGTCGGACGGGGGTGCCGTAGAACAATTTTTTGTAGCCCTTGAAATTATCTTTCGAATGATATATAGTGGTTTTTTGGTCAAAAAGTGACCCCTAGACTAGTAACGCTCCATACAAAAAAGCGCCTACAAAAAATTTTTTTTGCAAAATTTTGAAATTTTCGACAAAACCAATTTTCCAAAAACTACCAAAACGTGATCAGAACACACTTTAGACCATGAAAAGTGAAATCCGATGGTCATTTGCAACACTTGGTCAATCGAGAAAAATTTCACTTTTTTACTAGAGTCGGGAACCCTGGTTGAAAAATCGCTCAAGTGGCGGTTTTTGGCCAATAACTCGAATACTAGACGTCGGACGGGGGTGCCGTAGAACAATTTTTTGTAGCCCTTGAAATTATCTTTCGAATGATATATAGTGGTTTTTTGGTCAAAAAGTGACCCCTAGACTAGTAACGCTCCATACAAAAAAGCGCCTACAAAAAAATTTTTTTGCAAAATTTTGAAATTTTCGTCAAAACCAATTTTCCAAAAACTACCAAAACGTGATCAGGACACACTTTAGACCATGAAAAGTGAAATCCGATGGTCATTTGCAACACTTGGTCAATCGAGAAAAATTTCACTTTTTTACTAGAGTCGGGAACCCTGGTTGAAAAATCGCTCAAGTGGCGGTTTTTGGCCAATAACTCGAATACTAGACGTCGGACGGGGGTGCCGTAGAACAATTTTTTGTAGCCCTTGAAATTATCTTTCGAATGATATATAGTGGTTTTTTGGTCAAAAAGTGACCCCTAGACTAGTAACGCTCCATACAAAAAAGCGCCTACAAAAAATTTTTTTTGCAAAATTTTGAAATTTTCGACAAAACCAATTTTCCAAAAACTACCAAAACGTGATCAGGACACACTTTAGACCATGAAAAGTGAAATCCGATGGTCATTTGCAACACTTGGTCAATCGAGAAAAATTTCACTTTTTTACTAGAGTCGGGAACCCTGGTTGAAAAATCGCTCAAGTGGCGGTTTTTGGCCAATAACTCGAATACTAGACGTCGGACGGGGGTGCCGTAGAACAATTTTTTTGTAGCCCTTGAAATTATCTTTCGAATGATATATAGTGGTTTTTTGGTCAAAAAGTGACCCCTAGACTAGTAACGCTCCATACAAAAAAGCGCCTACAAAAAAATTTTTTTGCAAAATTTTGAAATTTTCGTCAAAACCAATTTTCCAAAAACTACCAAAACGTGATCAGGACACACTTTAGACCATGAAAAGTGAAATCCGATGGTCATTTGCAACACTTGGTCAATCGAGAAAAATTTCACTTTTTTACTAGAGTCGGGAACCCTGGTTGAAAAATCGTTCAAGTGGCGGTTTTTGGCCAATAACTCGAATACTAGACGTCGGACGGGGGTGCCGTAGAACAATTTTTTGTAGCCCTTGAAATTATCTTTCGAATGATATATAGTGGTTTTTTGGTCAAAAAGTGACCCCTAGACTAGTAACGCTCCATACAAAAAAGCGCCTACAAAAAATTTTTTTTGCAAAATTTTGAAATTTTCGTCAAAACCAATTTTCCAAAAACTACCAAAACGTGATCAGGACACACTTTAGACCATGAAAAGTGAAATCCGATGGTCATTTGCAACACTTGGTCAATCGAGAAAAATTTCACTTTTTTACTAGAGTCGGGAACCCTGGTTGAAAAATCGCTCAAGTGGCGGTTTTTGGCCAATAACTCGAATACTAGACGTCGGACGGGGGTGCCGTAGAACAATTTTTTGTAGCCCTTGAAATTATCTTTCGAATGATATATAGTGGTTTTTTGGTCAAAAAGTGACCCCTAGACTAGTAACGCTCCATACAAAAAAGCGCCTACAAAAAATTTTTTTTGCAAAATTTTGAAATTTTCGTCAAAACCAATTTTCCAAAAACTACCAAAACGTGATCAGGACACACTTTAGACCATGAAAAGTGAAATCCGATGGTCATTTGCAACACTTGGTCAATCGAGAAAAATTTCACTTTTTTACTAGAGTCGGGAACCCTGGTTGAAAAATCGTTCAAGTGGCGGTTTTTGGCCAATAACTCGAATACTAGACGTCGGACGGGGGTGCCGTAGAACAATTTTTTGTAGCCCTTGAAATTATCTTTCGAATGATATATAGTGGTTTTTTGGTCAAAAAGTGACCCCTAGACTAGTAACGCTCCATACAAAAAAGCGCCTACAAAAAATTTTTTTTGCAAAATTTTGAAATTTTCGTCAAAACCAATTTTCCAAAAACTACCAAAACGTGATCAGGACACACTTTAGACCATGAAAAGTGAAATCCGATGGTCATTTGCAACACTTGGTCAATCGAGAAAAATTTCACTTTTTTACTAGAGTCGGGAACCCTGGTTGAAAAATCGCTCAAGTGGCGGTTTTTGGCCAATAACTCGAATACTAGACGTCGGACGGGGGTGCCGTAGAACAATTTTTTGTAGCCCTTGAAATTATCTTTCGAATGATATATAGTGGTTTTTTGGTCAAAAAGTGACCCCTAGACTAGTAACGCTCCATACAAAAAAAGCGCCTACAAAAAATTTTTTTTGCAAAATTTTGAAATTTTCGTCAAAACCAATTTTCCAAAAACTACCAAAACGTGATCAGGACACACTTTAGACCATGAAAAGTGAAATCCGATGGTCATTTGCAACACTTGGTCAATCGAGAAAAATTTCACTTTTTTACTAGAGTCGGGTACCCTGGTTGAAAAATCGCTCAAGTGGCGGTTTTTGGCCAATAACTCGAATACTAGACGTCGGACGGGGGTGCCGTAGAACAATTTTTTGTAGCCCTTGAAATTATCTTTCGAATGATATATAGTGGTTTTTTGGTCAAAAAGTGACCCCTAGACTAGTAACGCTCCATACAAAAAAGCGCCTACAAAAAATTTTTTTTTGCAAAATTTTGAAATTTTCGACAAAACCAATTTTCCAAAAACTACCAAAACGTGATCAGGACACACTTTAGACCATGAAAAGTGAAATCCGATGGTCATTTGCAACACTTGGTCAATCGAGAAAAATTTCACTTTTTTACTAGAGTCGGGAACCCTGGTTGAAAAATCGCTCAAGTGGCGGTTTTTGGCCAATAACTCGAATACTAGACGTCGGACGGGGGTGCCGTAGAACAATTTTTTGTAGCCCTTGAAATTATCTTTCGAATGATATATAGTGGTTTTTTGGTCAAAAAGTGACCCCTAGACTAGTAACGCTCCATACAAAAAAGCGCCTACAAAAAAAATTTTTTGCAAAATTTTGAAATTTTCGTCAAAACCAATTTTCCAAAAACTACCAAAACGTGATCAGGACACACTTTAGACCATGAAAAGTGAAATCCGATGGTCATTTGCAACACTTGGTCAATCGAGAAAAATTTCACTTTTTTACTAGAGTCGGGAACCCTGGTTGAAAAATCGTTCAAGTGGCGGTTTTTGGCCAATAACTCGAATACTAGACGTCGGACGGGGGTGCCGTAGAACAATTTTTTGTAGCCCTTGAAATTATCTTTCGAATGATATATAGTGGTTTTTTGGTCAAAAAGTGACCCCTAGACTAGTAACGCTCCATACAAAAAAGCGCCTACAAAAAAATTTTTTTTGCAAAATTTTGAAATTTTCGTCAAAACCAATTTTCCAAAAACTACCAAAACGTGATCAGGACACACTTTAGACCATGAAAAGTGAAATCCGATGGTCATTTGCAACACTTGGTCAATCGAGAAAAATTTCACTTTTTTACTAGAGTCGGGAACCCTGGTTGAAAAATCGCTCAAGTGGCGGTTTTTGGCCAATAACTCGAATACTAGACGTCGGACGGGGGTGCCGTAGAACAATTTTTTGTAGCCCTTGAAATTATCTTTCGAATGATATATAGTGGTTTTTTGGTCAAAAAGTGACCCCTAGACTAGTAACGCTCCATACAAAAAAGCGCCTACAAAAAATTTTTTTTTGCAAAATTTTGAAATTTTCGTCAAAACCAATTTTCCAAAAACTACCAAAACGTGATCAGGACACACTTTAGACCATGAAAAGTGAAATCCGATGGTCATTTGCAACACTTGGTCAATCGAGAAAAATTTCACTTTTTTACTAGAGTCGGGTACCCTGGTTGAAAAATCGCTCAAGTGGCGGTTTTTGGCCAATAACTCGAATACTAGACGTCGGACGGGGGTGCCGTAGAACAATTTTTTGTAGCCCTTGAAATTATCTTTCGAATGATATATAGTGGTTTTTTGGTCAAAAAGTGACCCCTAGACTAGTAACGCTCCATACAAAAAAGCGCCTACAAAAAATTTTTTTTGCAAAATTTTGAAATTTTCGACAAAACCAATTTTCCAAAAAACTACCAAAACGTGATCAGGACACACTTTAGACCATGAAAAGTGAAATCCGATGGTCATTTGCAACACTTGGTCAATCGAGAAAAATTTCACTTTTTTACTAGAGTCGGGAACCCTGGTTGAAAAATCGCTCAAGTGGCGGTTTTTGGCCAATAACTCGAATACTAGACGTCGGACGGGGGTGCCGTAGAACAATTTTTTGTAGCCCTTGAAATTATCTTTCGAATGATATATAGTGGTTTTTTGGTCAAAAAGTGACCCCTAGACTAGTAACGCTCCATACAAAAAAGCGCCTACAAAAAAATTTTTTTGCAAAATTTTGAAATTTTCGTCAAAACCAATTTTCCAAAAACTACCAAAACGTGATCAGGACACACTTTAGACCATGAAAAGTGAAATCCGATGGTCATTTGCAACACTTGGTCAATCGAGAAAAATTTCACTTTTTTACTAGAGTCGGGAACCCTGGTTGAAAAATCGTTCAAGTGGCGGTTTTTGGCCAATAACTCGAATACTAGACGTCGGACGGGGGTGCCGTAGAACAATTTTTTGTAGCCCTTGAAATTATCTTTCGAATGATATATAGTGGTTTTTTGGTCAAAAAGTGACCCCTAGACTAGTAACGCTCCATACAAAAAAAGCGCCTACAAAAAATTTTTTTTGCAAAATTTTGAAATTTTCGACAAAACCAATTTTCCAAAAACTACCAAAACGTGATCAGGACACACTTTAGACCATGAAAAGTGAAATCCGATGGTCATTTGCAACACTTGGTCAATCGAGAAAAATTTCACTTTTTTACTAGAGTCGGGAACCCTGGTTGAAAAATCGCTCAAGTGGCGGTTTTTGGCCAATAACTCGAATACTAGACGTCGGACGGGGGTGCCGTAGAACAATTTTTTGTAGCCCTTGAAATTATCTTTCGAATGATATATAGTGGTTTTTTGGTCAAAAAGTGACCCCTAGACTAGTAACGCTCCATACAAAAAAGCGCCTACAAAAAATTTTTTTTGCAAAATTTTGAAATTTTCGTCAAAACCAATTTTCCAAAAACTACCAAAACGTGATCAGGACACACTTTAGACCATGAAAAGTGAAATCCGATGGTCATTTGCAACACTTGGTCAATCGAGAAAAATTTCACTTTTTTACTAGAGTCGGGAACCCTGGTTGAAAAATCGTTCAAGTGGCGGTTTTTGGCCAATAACTCGAATACTAGACGTCGGACGGGGGTGCCGTAAAACAATTTTTTGTAGCCCTTGAAATTATCTTTCGAATGATATATAGTGGTTTTTTGGTCAAAAAGTGACCCCTAGACTAGTAACGCTCCATACAAAAAAGCGCCTACAAAAAATTTTTTTTGCAAAATTTTGAAATTTTCGACAAAACCAATTTTCCAAAAACTACCAAAACGTGATCAGAACACACTTTAGACCATGAAAAGTGAAATCCGATGGTCATTTGCAACACTTGGTCAATCGAGAAAAATTTCACTTTTTTACTAGAGTCGGGAACCCTGGTTGAAAAATCGCTCAAGTGGTGGTTTTTGGCCAATAACTCGAATACTAGACGTCGGACGGGGGTGCCGTAGAACAATTTTTTGTAGCCCTTGAAATTATCTTTCGAATGATATATAGTGGTTTTTTGGTCAAAAAGTGACCCCTAGACTAGTAACGCTCCATACAAAAAAGCGCCTACAAAAAATTTTTTTTGCAAAATTTTGAAATTTTCGACAAAACCAATTTTCCAAAAACTACCAAAACGTGATCAGAACACACTTTAGACCATGAAAAGTGAAATCCGATGGTCATTTGCAACACTTGGTCAATCGAGAAAAATTTCACTTTTTTACTAGAGTCGGGAACCCTGGTTGAAAAATCGCTCAAGTGGCGGTTTTTGGCCAATAACTCGAATACTAGACGTCGGACGGGGGGTGCCGTAGAACAATTTTTTGTAGCCCTTGAAATTATCTTTCGAATGATATATAGTGGTTTTTTGGTCAAAAAGTGACCCCTAGACTAGTAACGCTCCATACAAAAAAGCGCCTACAAAAAATTTTTTTTGCAAAATTTTGAAATTTTCGTCAAAACCAATTTTCCAAAAACTACCAAAACGTGATCAGGACACACTTTAGACCATGAAAAGTGAAATCCGATGGTCATTTGCAACACTTGGTCAATCGAGAAAAATTTCACTTTTTTACTAGAGTCGGGTACCCTGGTTGAAAAATCGCTCAAGTGGCGGTTTTTGGCCAATAACTCGAATACTAGACGTCGGACGGGGGTGTCGTAGAACAATTTTTTGTAGCCCTTGAAATTATCTTTCGAATGATATATAGTGGTTTTTTGGTCAAAAAGTGACCCCTAGACTAGTAACGCTCCATACAAAAAAGCGCCTACAAAAAATTTTTTTTGCAAAATTTTGAAATTTTCGTCAAAACCAATTTTCCAAAAACTACCAAAACGTGATCAGAACACACTTTAGACCATGAAAAGTGAAATCCGATGGTCATTTGCAACACTTGGTCAATCGAGAAAAATTTCACTTTTTTACTAGAGTCGGGTACCCTGGTTGAAAAATCGCTCAAGTGGCGGTTTTTGGCCAATAACTCGAATACTAGACGTCGGACGGGGGTGCCGTAGAACAATTTTTTGTAGCCCTTGAAATTATCTTTCGAATGATATATAGTGGTTTTTTGGTCAAAAAGTGACCCCTAGACTAGTAACGCTCCATACAAAAAAGCGCCTACAAAAATTTTTTTTTGCAAAATTTTGAAATTTTCGACAAAACCAATTTTCCAAAAACTACCAAAACGTGATCAGGACACACTTTAGACCATGAAAAGTGAAATCCGATGGTCATTTGCAACACTTGGTCAATCGAGAAAAATTTCACTTTTTTACTAGAGTCGGGAACCCTGGTTGAAAAATCGCTCAAGTGGCGGTTTTTGGCCAATAACTCGAATACTAGACGTCGGACGGGGGTGCCGTAGAACAATTTTTTGTAGCCCTTGAAATTATCTTTCGAATGATATATAGTGGTTTTTTGGTCAAAAAGTGACCCCTAGACTAGTAACGCTCCATACAAAAAAGCGCCTACAAAAAATTTTTTTTGCAAAATTTTGAAATTTTCGTCAAAACCAATTTTCCAAAAACTACCAAAACGTGATCAGGACACACTTTAGACCATGAAAAGTGAAATCCGATGGTCATTTGCAACACTTGGTCAATCGAGAAAAATTTCACTTTTTTACTAGAGTCGGGTACCCTGGTTGAAAAATCGCTCAAGTGGCGGTTTTTGGCCAATAACTCGAATACTAGACGTCGGACGGGGGTGCCGTAGAACAATTTTTTGTAGCCCTTGAAATTATCTTTCGAATGATATATAGTGGTTTTTTGGTCAAAAAGTGACCCCTAGACTAGTAACGCTCCATACAAAAAAGCGCCTACAAAAAATTTTTTTTGCAAAATTTTGAAATTTTCGTCAAAACCAATTTTCCAAAAACTACCAAAACGTGATCAGGACACACTTTAGACCATGAAAAGTGAAATCCGATGGTCATTTGCAACACTTGGTCAATCGAGAAAAATTTCACTTTTTTACTAGAGTCGGGAACCCTGGTTGAAAAATCGCTCAAGTGGCGGTTTTTGGCCAATAACTCGAATACTAGACGTCGGACGGGGGTGTCGTAGAACAATTTTTTGTAGCCCTTGAAATTATCTTTCGAATGATATATAGTGGTTTTTTGGTCAAAAAGTGACCCCTAGACTAGTAACGCTCCATACAAAAAAGCGCCTACAAAAAATTTTTTTTGCAAAATTTTGAAATTTTCGACAAAACCAATTTTCCAAAAACTACCAAAACGTGATCAGAACACACTTTAGACCATGAAAAGTGAAATCCGATGGTCATTTGCAACACTTGGTCAATCGAGAAAAATTTCACTTTTTTACTAGAGTCGGGTACCCTGGTTGAAAAATCGCTCAAGTGGCGGTTTTTGGCCAATAACTCGAATACTAGACGTCGGACGGGGGTGTCGTAGAACAATTTTTTGTAGCCCTTGAAATTATCTTTCGAATGATATATAGTGGTTTTTTGGTCAAAAAGTGACCCCTAGACTAGTAACGCTCCATACAAAAAAGCGCCTACAAAAAATTTTTTTTGCAAAATTTTGAAATTTTCGTCAAAACCAATTTTCCAAAAACTACCAAAACGTGATCAGGACACACTTTAGACCATGAAAAGTGAAATCCGATGGTCATTTGCAACACTTGGTCAATCGAGAAAAATTTCACTTTTTTACTAGAGTCGGGTACCCTGAACGAAAAATCGCTCAAGTGATGGTTTTTGGCCAATAACTCGAATACTAGACGTCGGAGGGGGGTGCCGTAGAACAATTTTTTGTAGCCCTTGAAATTATCTTTCGAATGATATATAGTGGTTTTTTGGTCAAAAAGTGACCCCTAGACTAGTAACGCTCCATACAAAAAAGCGCCTACAAAAAATTTTTTTTGCAAAATTTTGAAATTTTCGTCAAAACCAATTTTCCAAAAACTACCAAAACGTGATCAGGACACACTTTAGACCATGAAAAGTGAAATCCGATGGTCATTTGCAACACTTGGTCAATCGAGAAAAATTTCACTTTTTTACTAGAGTCGGGTACCCTGGTTGAAAAATCGCTCAAGTGGCGGTTTTTGGCCAATAACTCGAATACTAGACGTCGGACGGGGGTGCCGTAGAACAATTTTTTGTAGCCCTTGAAATTATCTTTCGAATGATATATAGTGGTTTTTTGGTCAAAAAGTGACCCCTAGACTAGTAACGCTCCATACAAAAAAGCGCCTACAAAAAATTTTTTTTGCAAAATTTTGAAATTTTCGACAAAACCAATTTTCCAAAAACTACCAAAACGTGATCAGGACACACTTTAGACCATGAAAAGTGAAATCCGATGGTCATTTGCAACACTTGGTCAATCGAGAAAAAATTTCACTTTTTTACTAGAGTCGGGAACCCTGGTTGAAAAATCGTTCAAGTGGCGGTTTTTGGCCAATAACTCGAATACTAGACGTCGGACGGGGGTGCCGTAGAACAATTTTTTGTAGCCCTTGAAATTATCTTTCGAATGATATATAGTGGTTTTTTGGTCAAAAAGTGACCCCTAGACTAGTAACGCTCCATACAAAAAAGCGCCTACAAAAAATTTTTTTGCAAAATTTTGAAATTTTCGACAAAACCAATTTTCCAAAAACTACCAAAACGTGATCAGAACACACTTTAGACCATGAAAAGTGAAATCCGATGGTCATTTGCAACACTTGGTCAATCGAGAAAAATTTCACTTTTTTACTAGAGTCGGGAACCCTGGTTGAAAAATCGCTCAAGTGGCGGTTTTTGGCCAATAACTCGAATACTAGACGTCGGACGGGGGTGCCGTAGAACAATTTTTTGTAGCCCTTGAAATTATCTTTCGAATGATATATAGTGGTTTTTTGGTCAAAAAGTGACCCCTAGACTAGTAACGCTCCATACAAAAAAGCGCCTACAAAAAATTTTTTTTGCAAAATTTTGAAATTTTAGTCAAAAACAATTTTAAAAAAACTACCAAAACGTGATCAGGACACACTTTAGACCATGAAAAGTGAAATCCGATGGTCATTTGCAACACTTGGTCAATCGAGAAAAATTTCACTTTTTTACTAGAGTCGGGAACCCTGGTTGAAAAATCGTTCAAGTGGCGGTTTTTGGCCAATAACTCGAATACTAGACGTCGGACGGGGGTGCCGTAGAACAATTTTTTGTAGCCCTTGAAATTATCTTTCGAATGATATATAGTGGTTTTTTGGTCAAAAAGTGACCCCTAGACTAGTAACGCTCCATACAAAAAAGCGCCTACAAAAAATTTTTTTTGCAAAATTTTGAAATTTTCGTCAAAACCAATTTTCCAAAAACTACCAAAACGTGATCAGGACACACTTTAGACCATGAAAAGTGAAATCCGATGGTCATTTGCAACACTTGGTCAATCGAGAAAAATTTCACTTTTTTACTAGAGTCGGGAACCCTGGTTGAAAAATCGTTCAAGTGGCGGTTTTTGGCCAATAACTCGAATACTAGACGTCGGACGGGGGTGCCGTAAAACAATTTTTTGTAGCCCTTGAAATTATCTTTCGAATGATATATAGTGGTTTTTTGGTCAAAAAGTGACCCCTAGACTAGTAACGCTCCATACAAAAAAGCGCCTACAAAAAATTTTTTTTGCAAAATTTTGAAATTTTCGACAAAACCAATTTTCCAAAAACTACCAAAACGTGATCAGAACACACTTTAGACCATGAAAAGTGAAATCCGATGGTCATTTGCAACACTTGGTCAATCGAGAAAAACTTCACTTTTTTACTAGAGTCGGGAACCCTGGTTGAAAAATCGCTCAAGTGGTGGTTTTTGGCCAATAACTCGAATACTAGACGTCGGACGGGGGTGCCGTAGAACAATTTTTTGTAGCCCTTGAAATTATCTTTCGAATGATATATAGTGGTTTTTTGGTCAAAAAGTGACCCCTAGACTAGTAACGCTCCATACAAAAAAGCGCCTACAAAAAATTTTTTTTGCAAAATTTTGAAATTTTCGACAAAACCAATTTTCCAAAAACTACCAAAACGTGATCAGAACACACTTTAGACCATGAAAAGTGAAATCCGATGGTCATTTGCAACACTTGGTCAATCGAGAAAAATTTCACTTTTTTACTAGAGTCGGGAACCCTGGTTGAAAAATCGCTCAAGTGGCGGTTTTTGGCCAATAACTCGAATACTAGACGTCGGACGGGGGTGCCGTAGAACAATTTTTTGTAGCCCTTGAAATTATCTTTCGAATGATATATAGTGGTTTTTTGGTCAAAAAGTGACCCCTAGACTAGTAACGCTCCATACAAAAAAGCGCCTACAAAAAATTTTTTTTGCAAAATTTTGAAATTTTCGTCAAAACCAATTTTCCAAAAACTACCAAAACGTGATCAGGACACACTTTAGACCATGAAAAGTGAAATCCGATGGTCATTTGCAACACTTGGTCAATCGAGAAAAATTTCACTTTTTTACTAGAGTCGGGAACCCTGGTTGAAAAATCGTTCAAGTGGCGGTTTTTGGCCAATAACTCGAATACTAGACGTCGGACGGGGGTGCCGTAGAACAATTTTTTGTAGCCCTTGAAATTATCTTTCGAATGATATATAGTGGTTTTTTGGTCAAAAAGTGACCCCTAGACTAGTAACGCTCCATACAAAAAAGCGCCTACAAAAAATTTTTTTTGCAAAATTTTGAAATTTTCGACAAAACCAATTTTCCAAAAACTACCAAAACGTGATCAGGACACACTTTAGACCATGAAAAGTGAAATCCGATGGTCATTTGCAACACTTGGTCAATCGAGAAAAATTTCACTTTTTTACTAGAGTCGGGAACCCTGGTTGAAAAATCGCTCAAGTGGCGGTTTTTGGCCAATAACTCGAATACTAGACGTCGGAGGGGGGTGCCGTAGAACAATTTTTTGTAGCCCTTGAAATTATCTTTCGAATGATATATAGTGGTTTTTTGGTCAAAAAGTGACCCCTAGACTAGTAACGCTCCATACAAAAAAGCGCCTACAAAAAAATTTTTTTGCAAAATTTTGAAATTTTCGTCAAAACCAATTTTCCAAAAACTACCAAAACGTGATCAGGACACACTTTAGACCATGAAAAGTGAAATCCGATGGTCATTTGCAACACTTGGTCAATCGAGAAAAATTTCACTTTTTTACTAGAGTCGGGAACCCTGGTTGAAAAATCGTTCAAGTGGCGGTTTTTGGCCAATAACTCGAATACTAGACGTCGGACGGGGGTGCCGTAGAACAATTTTTTGTAGCCCTTGAAATTATATTTCGAATGATATATAGTGGTTTTTTGGTCAAAAAGTGACCCCTAGACTAGTAACGCTCCATACAAAAAAGCGCCTACAAAAAATTTTTTTTGCAAAATTTTGAAATTTTCGACAAAACCAATTTTCCAAAAACTACCAAAACGTGATCAGAACACACTTTAGACCATGAAAAGTGAAATCCGATGGTCATTTGCAACACTTGGTCAATCGAGAAAAATTTCACTTTTTTACTAGAGTCGGGTACCCTGGTTGAAAAATCGCTCAAGTGGCGGTTTTTGGCCAATAACTCGAATACTAGACGTCGGACGGGGGTGCCGTAGAACAATTTTTTGTAGCCCTTGAAATTATCTTTCGAATGATATATAGTGGTTTTTTGGTCAAAAAGTGACCCCTAGACTAGTAACGCTCCATACAAAAAAGCGCCTACAAAAAATTTTTTTTGCAAAATTTTGAAATTTTCGACAAAACCAATTTTCCAAAAACTACCAAAACGTGATCAGAACACACTTTAGACCATGAAAAGTGAAATCCGATGGTCATTTGCAACACTTGGTCAATCGAGAAAAATTTCACTTTTTTACTAGAGTCGGGAACCCTGGTTGAAAAATCGCTCAAGTGGCGGTTTTTGGCCAATAACTCGAATACTAGACGTCGGACGGGGGTGCCGTAGAACAATTTTTTGTAGCCCTTGAAATTATCTTTCGAATGATATATAGTGGTTTTTTGGTCAAAAAGTGACCCCTAGACTAGTAACGCTCCATACAAAAAAGCGCCTACAAAAAAATTTTTTTGCAAAATTTTGAAATTTTCGTCAAAACCAATTTTCCAAAAACTACCAAAACGTGATCAGGACACACTTTAGACCATGAAAAGTGAAATCCGATGGTCATTTGCAACACTTGGTCAATCGAGAAAAATTTCACTTTTTTACTAGAGTCGGGTACCCTGGTTGAAAAATCGCTCAAGTGGCGGTTTTTGGCCAATAACTCGAATACTAGACGTCGGACGGGGGTGCCGTAGAACAATTTTTTGTAGCCCTTGAAATTATCTTTCGAATGATATATAGTGGTTTTTTGGTCAAAAAGTGACCCCTAGACTAGTAACGCTCCATACAAAAAAGCGCCTACAAAAAATTTTTTTTGCAAAATTTTGAAATTTTCGACAAAACCAATTTTCCAAAAACTACCAAAACGTGATCAGGACACACTTTAGACCATGAAAAGTGAAATCCGATGGTCATTTGCAACACTTGGTCAATCGAGAAAAATTTCACTTTTTTACTAGAGTCGGGAACCCTGGTTGAAAAATCGTTCAAGTGGCGGTTTTTGGCCAATAACTCGAATACTAGACGTCGGACGGGGGTGCCGTAGAACAATTTTTTGTAGCCCTTGAAATTATCTTTCGAATGATATATAGTGGTTTTTTGGTCAAAAAGTGACCCCTAGACTAGTAACGCTCCATACAAAAAAGCGCCTACAAAAAATTTTTTTGCAAAATTTTGAAATTTTCGACAAAACCAATTTTCCAAAAACTACCAAAACGTGATCAGAACACACTTTAGACCATGAAAAGTGAAATCCGATGGTCATTTGCAACACTTGGTCAATCGAGAAAAATTTCACTTTTTTACTAGAGTCGGGAACCCTGGTTGAAAAATCGCTCAAGTGGCGGTTTTTGGCCAATAACTCGAATACTAGACGTCGGACGGGGGTGCCGTAGAACAATTTTTTGTAGCCCTTGAAATTATCTTTCGAATGATATATAGTGGTTTTTTGGTCAAAAAGTGACCCCTAGACTAGTAACGCTCCATACAAAAAAGCGCCTACAAAAAATTTTTTTTGCAAAATTTTGAAATTTTCGTCAAAACCAATTTTCCAAAAACTACCAAAACGTGATCAGGACACACTTTAGACCATGAAAAGTGAAATCCGATGGTCATTTGCAACACTTGGTCAATCGAGAAAAATTTCACTTTTTTACTAGAGTCGGGAACCCTGGTTGAAAAATCGTTCAAGTGGCGGTTTTTGGCCAATAACTCGAATACTAGACGTCGGACGGGGGTGCCGTAGAACAATTTTTTGTAGCCCTTGAAATTATCTTTCGAATGATATATAGTGGTTTTTTGGTCAAAAAGTGACCCCTAGACTAGTAACGCTCCATACAAAAAAGCGCCTACAAAAAATTTTTTTTGCAAAATTTTGAAATTTTCGTCAAAACCAATTTTCCAAAAACTACCAAAACGTGATCAGGACACACTTTAGACCATGAAAAGTGAAATCCGATGGTCATTTGCAACACTTGGTCAATCGAGAAAAATTTCACTTTTTTACTAGAGTCGGGAACCCTGGTTGAAAAATCGTTCAAGTGGCGGTTTTTGGCCAATAACTCGAATACTAGACGTCGGACGGGGGTGCCGTAAAACAATTTTTTGTAGCCCTTGAAATTATCTTTCGAATGATATATAGTGGTTTTTTGGTCAAAAAGTGACCCCTAGACTAGTAACGCTCCATACAAAAAAGCGCCTACAAAAAATTTTTTTTGCAAAATTTTGAAATTTTCGACAAAACCAATTTTCCAAAAACTACCAAAACGTGATCAGAACACACTTTAGACCATGAAAAGTGAAATCCGATGGTCATTTGCAACACTTGGTCAATCGAGAAAAATTTCACTTTTTTACTAGAGTCGGGAACCCTGGTTGAAAAATCGCTCAAGTGGTGGTTTTTGGCCAATAACTCGAATACTAGACGTCGGACGGGGGTGCCGTAGAACAATTTTTTGTAGCCCTTGAAATTATCTTTCGAATGATATATAGTGGTTTTTTGGTCAAAAAGTGACCCCTAGACTAGTAACGCTCCATACAAAAAAGCGCCTACAAAAAATTTTTTTTGCAAAATTTTGAAATTTTCGACAAAACCAATTTTCCAAAAACTACCAAAACGTGATCAGAACTCACTATAGACCATAAAAAGTGAAATCCGATGATCATTTGCAACACTTGGTCAATCGAGAAAAATTTCACTTTTTTACTAGAGTCGGGTACCCTGGTTGAAAAATCGCTCAAGTGGCGGTTTTTGGCCAATAACTCGAATACTAGACGTCGGACGGGGGTGCCGTAGAACAATTTTTTGTAGCCCTTGAAATTATCTTTCGAATGATATATAGTGGTTTTTTGGTCAAAAAGTGACCCCTAGACTAGTAACGCTCCATACAAAAAAGCGCCTACAAAAAATTTTTTTTGCAAAATTTTGAAATTTTCGTCAAAACCAATTTTCCAAAAACTACCAAAACGTGATCAGGACACACTTTAGACCATGAAAAGTGAAATCCGATGGTCATTTGCAACACTTGGTCAATCGAGAAAAATTTCACTTTTTTACTAGAGTCGGGAACCCTGGTTGAAAAATCGCTCAAGTGGCGGTTTTTGGCCAATAACTCGAATACTAGACGTCGGACGGGGGTGCCGTAGAACAATTTTTTGTAGCCCTTGAAATTATCTTTCGAATGATATATAGTGGTTTTTTGGTCAAAAAGTGACCCCTAGACTAGTAACGCTCCATACAAAAAAGCGCCTACAAAAAATTTTTTTTGCAAAATTTTGAAATTTTCGACAAAACCAATTTTCCAAAAACTACCAAAACGTGATCAGGACACACTTTAGACCATGAAAAGTGAAATCCGATGGTCATTTGCAACACTTGGTCAATCGAGAAAAATTTCACTTTTTTACTAGAGTCGGGTACCCTGGTTGAAAAATCGCTCAAGTGGCGGTTTTTGGCCAATAACTCGAATACTAGACGTCGGACGGGGGTGCCGTAGAACAATTTTTTGTAGCCCTTGAAATTATCTTTCGAATGATATATAGTGGTTTTTTGGTCAAAAAGTGACCCCTAGACTAGTAACGCTCCATACAAAAAAGCGCCTACAAAAAAATTTTTTTGCAAAATTTTGAAATTTTCGTCAAAACCAATTTTCCAAAAACTACCAAAACGTGATCAGGACACACTTTAGACCATGAAAAGTGAAATCCGATGGTCATTTGCAACACTTGGTCAATCGAGAAAAATTTCACTTTTTTACTAGAGTCGGGAACCCTGGTTGAAAAATCGCTCAAGTGGCGGTTTTTGGCCAATAACTCGAATACTAGACGTCGGACGGGGGTGCCGTAGAACAATTTTTTGTAGCCCTTGAAATTATCTTTCGAATGATATATAGTGGTTTTTTGGTCAAAAAGTGACCCCTAGACTAGTAACGCTCCATACAAAAAAGCGCCTACAAAAAAATTTTTTTGCAAAATTTTGAAATTTTCGTCAAAACCAATTTTCCAAAAACTACCAAAACGTGATCAGGACACACTTTAGACCATGAAAAGTGAAATCCGATGGTCATTTGCAACACTTGGTCAATCGAGAAAAATTTCACTTTTTTACTAGAGTCGGGAACCCTGGTTGAAAAATCGCTCAAGTGGCGGTTTTTGGCCAATAACTCGAATACTAGACGTCGGACGGGGGTGCCGTAGAACAATTTTTTGTAGCCCTTGAAATTATCTTTCGAATGATATATAGTGGTTTTTTGGTCAAAAAGTGACCCCTAGACTAGTAACGCTCCATACAAAAAAGCGCCTACAAAAAATTTTTTTTGCAAAATTTTGAAATTTTCGTCAAAACCAATTTTCCAAAAACTACCAAAACGTGATCAGGACACACTTTAGACCATGAAAAGTGAAATCCGATGGTCATTTGCAACACTTGGTCAATCGAGAAAAATTTCACTTTTTTACTAGAGTCGGGAACCCTGGTTGAAAAATCGCTCAAGTGGCGGTTTTTGGCCAATAACTCGAATACTAGACGTCGGACGGGGGTGCCGTAGAACAATTTTTTGTAGCCCTTGAAATTATCTTTCGAATGATATATAGTGGTTTTTTGGTCAAAAAGTGACCCCTAGACTAGTAACGCTCCATACAAAAAAGCGCCTACAAAAAATTTTTTTTGCAAAATTTTGAAATTTTCGACAAAACCAATTTTCCAAAAACTACCAAAACGTGATCAGGACACACTTTAGACCATGAAAAGTGAAATCCGATGGTCATTTGCAACACTTGGTCAATCGAGAAAAATTTCACTTTTTTACTAGAGTCGGGTACCCTGGTTGAAAAATCGCTCAAGTGGCGGTTTTTGGCCAATAACTCGAATACTAGACGTCGGACGGGGGTGCCGTAGAACAATTTTTTGTAGCCCTTGAAATTATCTTTCGAATGATATATAGTGGTTTTTTGGTCAAAAAGTGACCCCTAGACTAGTAGCGCTCCATACAAAAAAGCGCCTACAAAAAATTTTTTTTGCAAAATTTTGAAATTTTCGTCAAAACCAATTTTCCAAAAACTACCAAAACGTGATCAGGACACACTTTAGACCATGAAAAGTGAAATCCGATGGTCATTTGCAACACTTGGTCAATCGAGAAAAATTTCACTTTTTTACTAGAGTCGGGAACCCTGGTTGAAAAATCGCTCAAGTGGCGGTTTTTGGCCAATAACTCGAATACTAGACGTCGGACGGGGGTGCCGTAGAACAATTTTTTGTAGCCCTTGAAATTATCTTTCGAATGATATATAGTGGTTTTTTGGTCAAAAAGTGACCCCTAGACTAGTAACGCTCCATACAAAAAAGCGCCTACAAAAAATTTTTTTTGCAAAATTTTGAAATTTTCGACAAAACCAATTTTCCAAAAACTACCAAAACGTGATCAGGACACACTTTAGACCATGAAAAGTGAAATCCGATGGTCATTTGCAACACTTGGTCAATCGAGAAAAATTTCACTTTTTTACTAGAGTCGGGTACCCTGGTTGAAAAATCGCTCAAGTGGCGGTTTTTGGCCAATAACTCGAATACTAGACGTCGGACGGGGGTGCCGTAGAACAATTTTTTGTAGCCCTTGAAATTATCTTTCGAATGATATATAGTGGTTTTTTGGTCAAAAAGTGACCCCTAGACTAGTAGCGCTCCATACAAAAAAGCGCCTACAAAAAATTTTTTTTGCAAAATTTTGAAATTTTCGACAAAACCAATTTTCCAAAAACTACCAAAACGTGATCAGGACACACTTTAGACCATGAAAAGTGAAATCCGATGGTCATTTGCAACACTTGGTCAATCGAGAAAAATTTCACTTTTTTACTAGAGTCGGGAACCCTGGTTGAAAAATCGCTCAAGTGGCGGTTTTTGGCCAATAACTCGAATACTAGACGTCGGACGGGGGTGCCGTAGAACAATTTTTTGTAGCCCTTGAAATTATCTTTCGAATGATATATAGTGGTTTTTTGGTCAAAAAGTGACCCCTAGACTAGTAACGCTCCATACAAAAAAGCGCCTACAAAAAATTTTTTTGCAAAATTTTGAAATTTTCGTCAAAACCAATTTTCCAAAAACTACCAAAACGTGATCAGGACACACTTTAGACCATGAAAAGTGAAATCCGATGGTCATTTGCAACACTTGGTCAATCGAGAAAAATTTCACTTTTTTACTAGAGTCGGGTACCCTGGTTGAAAAATCGCTCAAGTGGCGGTTTTTGGCCAATAACTCGAATACTAGACGTCGGACGGGGGTGCCGTAGAACAATTTTTTGTAGCCCTTGAAATTATCTTTCGAATGATATATAGTGGTTTTTTGGTCAAAAAGTGACCCCTAGACTAGTAACGCTCCATACAAAAAAGCGCCTACAAAAAATTTTTTTTGCAAAATTTTGAAATTTTCGACAAAACCAATTTTCCAAAAACTACCAAAACGTGATCAGGACACACTTTAGACCATGAAAAGTGAAATCCGATGGTCATTTGCAACACTTGGTCAATCGAGAAAAATTTCACTTTTTTACTAGAGTCGGGAACCCTGGTTGAAAAATCGCTCAAGTGGCGGTTTTTGGCCAATAACTCGAATACTAGACGTCGGACGGGGGTGCCGTAGAACAATTTTTTGTAGCCCTTGAAATTATCTTTCGAATGATATATAGTGGTTTTTTGGTCAAAAAGTGACCCCTAGACTAGTAACGCTCCATACAAAAAAGCGCCTACAAAAAATTTTTTTTGCAAAATTTTGAAATTTTCGTCAAAACCAATTTTCCAAAAACTACCAAAACGTGATCAGGACACACTTTAGACCATGAAAAGTGAAATCCGATGGTCATTTGCAACACTTGGTCAATCGAGAAAAATTTCACTTTTTTACTAGAGTCGGGAACCCTGGTTGAAAAATCGTTCAAGTGGCGGTTTTTGGCCAATAACTCGAATACTAGACGTCGGACGGGGGTGCCGTAAAACAATTTTTTGTAGCCCTTGAAATTATCTTTCGAATGATATATAGTGGTTTTTTGGTCAAAAAGTGACCCCTAGACTAGTAACGCTCCATACAAAAAAGCGCCTACAAAAAATTTTTTTTGCAAAATTTTGAAATTTTCGTCAAAACCAATTTTCCAAAAACTACCAAAACGTGATCAGAACACACTTTAGACCATGAAA
The DNA here is from genome assembly GCF_943734845.2 of Anopheles funestus. Lineage (NCBI taxonomy): Eukaryota > Metazoa > Arthropoda > Insecta > Diptera > Culicidae > Anopheles > Anopheles funestus. The sequence continues at coordinate 333 of NW_026045290.1, read as the reverse complement.
AGTGAAATCCGATGGTCATTTGCAACACTTGGTCAATCGAGAAAAATTTCACTTTTTTACTAGAGTCGGGAACCCTGGTTGAAAAATCGCTCAAGTGGCGGTTTTTGGCCAATAACTCGAATACTAGACGTCGGACGGGGGTGCCGTAGAACAATTTTTTGTAGCCCTTGAAATTATCTTTCGAATGATATATAGTGGTTTTTTGGTCAAAAAGTGACCCCTAGACTAGTAACGCTCCATACAAAAAAGCGCCTACAAAAAATTTTTTTTTGCAAAATTTTGAAATTTTCGACAAAACCAATTTTCCAAAAACTACCAAAACGTGATCAGGAC
>NW_026045289.1:0-87365 GCF_943734845.2 Anopheles funestus | reverse complement strand
CAAAAACTAACTTTTTTGAAAAAACCTAACTTATACCAAAACTAACTTTTTCGAAAAAACCTAACTTTTTCTAAAAAACCTAACTTTTACCAAAACCAACTTATTCTAAAAAACCTAACTTTTTCTCAAAAACCTAACTTATACCAAAACTAACTTTTTCTTAAAAACCTAACTTATACCAAAACTAACTTTTTCTTAAAAACCTAACTTTTTCGAAAAAACCTAACTTATACCAAAACTAACTTTTTCGAAAAAACCTAACTTATACCAAAACTAACTTTTTCTTAAAAACCTAACTTATACCAAAACTAACTTTTTCTTAAAAACCTAACTTTTTCGAAAAAACCTAACTTTTTCGAAAAAACCTAACTTTTTCGAAAAAACCTAACTTTTACCAAAACTAACTTTTTCGAAAAAACCTAACTTATAAAAAAACTAACTTTTTCGAAAAAACCTAACTTATACCAAAACTCACTTTTTCTAAAAAACCTAACTTTTTCTAAAAAACCTAACTTTTACCAAAACTAACTTTTTCTAAAAAACCTAACTTATACCAAAACTAACTTTTTCGAAAAAACCTAACTTATACCAAAACTAACTTTTTCTTAAAAACCTAACTTATACCAAAACTAACTTTTTCTAAAAAACCTAACTTATACCAAAACTAACTTTTTCGAAAAAACCTAACTTATACCAAAACTAACTTTTTCGAAAAAACCTAACTTATACCAAAACTAACTTTTTCTCAAAAACCTAACTTATACCAAAACTAACTTTTTTGAAAAAACCTAACTTATACCAAAACTAACTTTTTCGAAAAAACCTAACTTATACCAAAACTAACTTTTTCATAAAAACCTAACTTATACCAAAACTAACTTTTTCTAAAAAACCTAACTTATACCAAAACTAACTTTTTCTATAAAACCTAACTTATACCAAAACTAACTTTTTTGAAAAAACCTAACTTATACCAAAACTAACTTTTTCGAAAAAACCTAACTTAAACCAAAACTAACTTTTTCGAAAAAAAATAACTTATACCAAAACTAACTTTTTCTAAAAAACCTAATTTATACCAAAACTAAATTTTGCTAAAAAACCAAACTTATACCAAAACTAACTTTTTCTAAAAAACCTAACTTATACCAAAACTAACTTTTTCTTAAAAACCTAACTTATACCAAAACTAACTTTTTCGAAAAAACCTAACTTATACCAAAACTAACTTTTTCGTAAAAACCTAACTTATACCAAAACTAACTTTTTCGAAAAAACCTAACTTTTTCATAAAAACCTAACTTATACCAAAACTAACTTTTTCTAAAAAACCTAACTTATACCAAAACTAACTTTTTCGTAAAAACCTAACTTATACCAAAACTAACTTTTTCGAAAAAACCTAACTTATACCAAAACTAACTTTTTCTTAAAAACCTAACTTATACCAAAACTAACTTTTTCGAAAAAACCTAACTTATACCAAAACTAACTTTTTCGAAAAAACCTTACTTATACCAAAACTAACTTTTTCTTAAAAACCTAACTTATACCAAAACTAACTTTTTCTAAAAAACCTAACTTATACCAAAACTAACTTTTTCGAAAAAACCTAATTTATACCAAAACTAACTTTTTCGAAAAAACCTAACTTATACCAAAACTAACTTTTTCGAAAAAACCTAACTTATACCAAAACTAACTTTTTTTTAAAAAACCTAACTTATACCAAAACTAACTTTTTCTAAAAAACCTAACTTTTACCAAAACTAACTTTTTCTTAAAAACCTAACTTATACCAAAACTAACTTTTTCTAAAAAACCTAACTTTTTCGAAAAAACCTAACTTATACCAAAACTAACTTTTTCTAAAAAACCTAACTTATACCAAAACTAACTTTTTCTTAAAAACCTAACTTATACCAAAACTAACTTTTTCGAAAAAACCTAACTTATACCAAAACTAACTTTTTCGAAAAAACCTAACTTTTTCTAAAAAACCTAACTTATACCAAAACTAACTTTTTCGAAAAAACCTAACTTTTACCAAAACTAACTTTTTCGAAAAAACCTAACTTATACCAAAACTAACTTTTTCTTAAAAACCTAACTTATACCAAAACTAACTTTTTCGAAAAAACCTAACTTATACCAAAACTAACTTTTTCGAAAAAACCTAACTTTTTCTAAAAAACCTAACTTATACCAAAACTAACTTTTTCGAAAAAACCTAACTTTTACCAAAACTAACTTTTTCGAAAAAACCTAACTTATACCAAAACTAACTTTTTGTCAAAAACCTAACTTTTACCAAAACTAACTTTTTCTTAAAAACCTAACTTTTTCTTAAAAACCTAACTTATACCAAAACTAACTTTTTCTTAAAAACCTAACTTATACCAAAACTAACTTTTTCGAAAAAACCTAACTTATACCAAAACTAACTTTTTCGAAAAAACCTAACTTTTTCTAAAAAACCTAACTTATACCAAAACTAACTTTTTCGAAAAAACCTAACTTTTACCAAAACTAACTTTTTCGAAAAAACCTAACTTATACCAAAACTAACTTTTTGCCAAAAACCTAACTTTTACCAAAACTAACTTTTTCTTAAAAACCTAACTTTTTCTTAAAAACCTAACTTATACCAAAACTAACTTTTTCGAAAAAACCTAACTTATGCCAAAACTAACTTTTTCGAAAAAACCTTATTTATACCAAAACTAACTTTTTCGAAAAAACCTAACTTATACCAAAACTAACTTTTTCTTAAAAACCTTACTTTTTCGAAAAAACCTAACTTATACCAAAACGAACTTTTTCTTAAAAACCTAACTTTTACCAAAACTAACTTTTTCGAAAAAACCTAACTTATACCAAAACTAACTTTTTCTTAAAAACCTAACTTATACCAAAACTAACTTTTTCGAAAAAACCTAACTTATACCAAAACTAACTTTTTCGAAAAAACCTAACTTATACCAAAACTAACTTTTTTGAAAAAACCTAACTTATACCAAAACTAACTTTTTCGAAAAAACCTAACTTTTTCTAAAAAACCTAACTTTTACCAAAACCAACTTATTCTAAAAAACCTAACTTTTTCTCAAAAACCTAACTTATACCAAAACTAACTTTTTCTTAAAAACCTAACTTATACCAAAACTAACTTTTTCTTAAAAACCTAACTTTTTCGAAAAAAACCTAATTTATACCAAAACTAACTTTTTCGAAAAAACCTAACTTATACCAAAACTAACTTTTTCTTAAAAACCTAACTTATACCAAAACTAACTTTTTCTTAAAAACCTAACTTTCTCGAAAAAACCTAACTTTTTCGAAAAAAACCTAACTTTTACCAAAACTAACTTTTTCGAAAAAACCTAACTTATAAAAAAACTAACTTTTTCGAAAAAACCTAACTTATACCAAAACTCACTTTTTCTAAAAAACCTAACTTTTTCTAAAAAACCTAACTTTTACCAAAACTAACTTTTTCTAAAAAACCTAACTTATACCAAAACTAACTTTTTCGAAAAAACCTAACTTATACCAAAACTAACTTTTTCGAAAAAACCTAACTTATACCAAAACTAACTTTTTCTTAAAAACCTAACTTATACCAAAACTAACTTTTTCGAAAAAACCTAACTTATACCAAAACTAACTTTTTCGAAAAAACCTAACTTATACCAAAACTAACTTTTTCGAAAAAACCTAACTTATACCAAAACTAACTTTTTTGAAAAAACCTAACTTATACCAAAACTAACTTTTTCGAAAAAACCTAACTTTTTCTAAAAAACCTAACTTTTACCAAAACCAACTTATTCTAAAAAACCTAACTTTTTCTCAAAAACCTAACTTATACCAAAACTAACTTTTTCTTAAAAACCTAACTTATACCAAAACTAACTTTTTCTTAAAAACCTAACTTTTTCGAAAAAACCTAACTTATACCAAAACTAACTTTTTCGAAAAAACCTAACTTATACCAAAACTAACTTTTTCTTAAAAACCTAACTTATACCAAAACTAACTTTTTCTTAAAAACCTAACTTTTTCGAAAAAACCTAACTTTTTCGAAAAAACCTAACTTTTACCAAAACTAACTTTTTCGAAAAAACCTAACTTATAAAAAAACTAACTTTTTCGAAAAAACCTAACTTATACCAAAACTCACTTTTTCTAAAAAACCTAACTTTTTCTAAAAAACCTAACTTTTACCAAAAGTAACTTTTTCTAAAAAACCTAACTTATACCAAAACTAACTTTTTCGAAAAAACCTAACTTATACCAAAACTAACTTTTTCATAAAAACCTAACTTATACCAAAACTAACTTTTTCTAAAAAACCTAACTTATACCAAAACTAACTTTTTCGAAAAAACCTAACTTATACCAAAACTAACTTTTTCGAAAAAACCTAACTTATACCAAAACTAACTTTTTTGAAAAAACCTAACTTATACCAAAACTAACTTTTTCGAAAAAACCTAACTTATACCAAAACTAACTTTTTCGAAAAAACCTAACTTTTTCTAAAAAACCTAACTTATACCAAAACTAACTTTTTCGAAAAAACCTAACTTATACCAAAACTAACTTTTTCGAAAAAACCTAACTTATACCAAAACTAACTTTTTCTCAAAAACCTAACTTATACCAAAACTAACTTTTTTGAAAAAACCTAACTTATACCAAAACTAACTTTTTCGAAAAAACCTAACTTATACCAAAACTAACTTTTTCGAAAAAACCTAACTTTTTCTAAAAAACCTAACTTTTACCAAAACCAACTTATTCTAAAAAACCTAACTTTTTCTCAAAAACCTAACTTATACCAAAACTAACTTTTTCTCAAAAACCTAACTTATACCAAAACTAACTTTTTCTTAAAAATCTAACTTTTTCTTAAAAACCTAACTTATACCAAAACTAACTTTTTCGAAAAAACCTAACTTATACCAAAACTAACTTTTTCTTAAAAACCTAACTTATACCAAAACTAACTTTTTCTTAAAAACCTAACTTTTTCGAAAAAACCTAACTTTTTCGAAAAAACCTATCTTTTACCAAAACTAACTTTTTCGAAAAAACCTAACTTATAAAAAAACTAACTTTTTCGAAAAAACCTAACTTATACCAAAACTCACTTTTTCTAAAAATCCTAACTTTTTCTAAAAAACCTAACTTTTACCAAAACTAACTTTTTCGAAAAAACCTAACTTATACCAAAACTAACTTTTTCGAAAAAACCTAACTTTTTCTAAAAAACCTAACTTATACCAAAACTAACTTTTTCGAAAAAACCTAACTTTTACCAAAACTAACTTTTTCGAAAAAACCTAACTTATACCAAAACTAACTTTTTGCCAAAAACCTAACTTTTACCAAAACTAACTTTTTCTTAAAAACCTAACTTTTTCTTAAAAACCTAACTTATACCAAAACTAACTTTTTCGAAAAAACCTAACTTATGCCAAAACTAACTTTTTCGAAAAAACCTTATTTATACCAAAACTAACTTTTTCGAAAAAACCTAACTTATACCAAAACTAACTTTTTGCCAAAAACCTAACTTTTACCAAAACTAACTTTTTCTTAAAAACCTAACTTTTTCTTAAAAACCTAACTTATACCAAAACTAACTTTTTCTTAAAAACCTAACTTATACCAAAACTAACTTTTTCGAAAAAACCTAACTTATACCAAAACTAACTTTTTCGAAAAAACCTAACTTTTTCTAAAAAACCTAACTTATACCAAAACTAACTTTTTCGAAAAAACCTAACTTTTACCAAAACTAACTTTTTCGAAAAAACCTAACTTATACCAAAACTAACTTTTTGCCAAAAACCTAACTTTTACCAAAACTAACTTTTTCTTAAAAACCTAACTTTTTCTTAAAAACCTAACTTATACCAAAACTAACTTTTTCGAAAAAACCTAACTTATGCCAAAACTAACTTTTTCGAAAAAACCTTATTTATACCAAAACTAACTTTTTCGAAAAAACCTAACTTATACCAAAACTAACTTTTTCTTAAAAACCTTACTTTTTCGAAAAAACCTAACTTATACCAAAACGAACTTTTTCTTAAAAACCTAACTTTTACCAAAACTAACTTTTTCGAAAAAACCTAACTTATACCAAAACTAACTTTTTCTTAAAAACCTAACTTATACCAAAACTAACTTTTTCGAAAAAACCTAACTTATACCAAAACTAACTTTTTCGAAAAAACCTAACTTATACCAAAACTAACTTTTTTGAAAAAACCTAACTTATACCAAAACTAACTTTTTCGAAAAAACCTAACTTTTTCTAAAAAACCTAACTTTTACCAAAACCAACTTATTCTAAAAAACCTAACTTTTTCTCAAAAACCTAACTTATACCAAAACTAACTTTTTCTTAAAAACCTAACTTATACCAAAACTAACTTTTTCTTAAAAACCTAACTTTTTCGAAAAAACCTAATTTATACCAAAACTAACTTTTTCGAAAAAACCTAACTTATACCAAAACTAACTTTTTCTTAAAAACCTAACTTATACCAAAACTAACTTTTTCTTAAAAACCTAACTTTTTCTTAAAAACCTAACTTTTTCTTAAAAACCTAACTTATACCAAAACTAACTTTTTCGAAAAAACCTAACTTATGCCAAAACTAACTTTTTCGAAAAAACCTTATTTATACCAAAACTAACTTTTTCGAAAAAACCTAACTTATACCAAAACTAACTTTTTCTTAAAAACCTTACTTTTTCGAAAAAACCTAACTTATACCAAAACGAACTTTTTCTTAAAAACCTAACTTTTACCAAAACTAACTTTTTCGAAAAAACCTAACTTATACCAAAACTAACTTTTTCTTAAAAACCTAACTTATACCAAAACTAACTTTTTCGAAAAAACCTAACTTATACCAAAACTAACTTTTTCGAAAAAACCTAACTTATACCAAAACTAACTTTTTTGAAAAAACCTAACTTATACCAAAACTAACTTTTTCGAAAAAACCTAACTTTTTCTAAAAAACCTAACTTTTACCAAAACCAACTTATTCTAAAAAACCTAACTTTTTCTCAAAAACCTAACTTATACCAAAACTAACTTTTTCTTAAAAACCTAACTTATACCAAAACTAACTTTTTCTTAAAAACCTAACTTTTTCGAAAAAACCTAATTTATACCAAAACTAACTTTTTCGAAAAAACCTAACTTATACCAAAACTAACTTTTTCTTAAAAACCTAACTTATACCAAAACTAACTTTTTCTTAAAAACCTAACTTTTTCGAAAAAACCTAACTTTTTCGAAAAAACCTAACTTTTACCAAAACTAACTTTTTCGAAAAAACCTAACTTATAAAAAAACTAACTTTTTCGAAAAAACCTAACTTATACCAAAACTCACTTTTTCTAAAAAACCTAACTTTTTCTAAAAAACCTAACTTTTACCAAAACTAACTTTTTCTAAAAAACCTAACTTATACCAAAACTAACTTTTTCGAAAAAACCTAACTTATACCAAAACTAACTTTTTCGAAAAAACCTAATTTATACCAAAACTAACTTTTTCTTAAAAACCTAACTTATACCAAAACTAACTTTTTCGAAAAAACCTAACTTATACCAAAACTAACTTTTTCGAAAAAACCTAACTTATACCAAAACTAACTTTTTCGAAAAAACCTAACTTATACCAAAACTAACTTTTTTGAAAAAACCTAACTTATACCAAAACTAACTTTTTCGAAAAAACCTAACTTTTTCTAAAAAACCTAACTTTTACCAAAACCAACTTATTCTAAAAAACCTAACTTTTTCTCAAAAACCTAACTTATACCAAAACTAACTTTTTCTTAAAAACCTAACTTATACCAAAACTAACTTTTTCTTAAAAACCTAACTTTTTCGAAAAAACCTAACTTATACCAAAACTAACTTTTTCGAAAAAACCTAACTTATACCAAAACTAACTTTTTCTTAAAAACCTAACTTATACCAAAACTAACTTTTTCTTAAAAACCTAACTTTTTCGAAAAAACCTAACTTTTTCGAAAAAACCTAACTTTTACCAAAACTAACTTTTTCGAAAAAACCTAACTTATAAAAAAACTAACTTTTTCGAAAAAACCTAACTTATACCAAAACTCACTTTTTCTAAAAAACCTAACTTTTTCTAAAAAACCTAACTTTTACCAAAAGTAACTTTTTCTAAAAAACCTAACTTATACCAAAACTAACTTTTTCGAAAAAACCTAACTTATACCAAAACTAACTTTTTCATAAAAACCTAACTTATACCAAAACTAACTTTTTCTAAAAAACCTAACTTATACCAAAACTAACTTTTTCGAAAAAACCTAACTTATACCAAAACTAACTTTTTCGAAAAAACCTAACTTATACCAAAACTAACTTTTTTGAAAAAACCTAACTTATACCAAAACTAACTTTTTCGAAAAAACCTAACTTATACCAAAACTAACTTTTTCGAAAAAACCTAACTTTTTCTAAAAAACCTAACTTATACCAAAACTAACTTTTTCGAAAAAACCTAACTTATACCAAAACTAACTTTTTCGAAAAAACCTAACTTATACCAAAACTAACTTTTTCTCAAAAACCTAACTTATACCAAAACTAACTTTTTTGAAAAAACCTAACTTATACCAAAACTAACTTTTTCGAAAAAACCTAACTTATACCAAAACTAACTTTTTCGAAAAAACCTAACTTTTTCTAAAAAACCTAACTTTTACCAAAACCAACTTATTCTAAAAAACCTAACTTTTTCTCAAAAACCTAACTTATACCAAAACTAACTTTTTCTCAAAAACCTAACTTATACCAAAACTAACTTTTTCTTAAAAATCTAACTTTTTCTTAAAAACCTAACTTATACCAAAACTAACTTTTTCGAAAAAACCTAACTTATACCAAAACTAACTTTTTCTTAAAAACCTAACTTATACCAAAACTAACTTTTTCTTAAAAACCTAACTTTTTCGAAAAAACCTAACTTTTTCGAAAAAACCTATCTTTTACCAAAACTAACTTTTTCGAAAAAACCTAACTTATAAAAAAACTAACTTTTTCGAAAAAACCTAACTTATACCAAAACTCACTTTTTCTAAAAATCCTAACTTTTTCTAAAAAACCTAACTTTTACCAAAACTAACTTTTTCGAAAAAACCTAACTTATACCAAAACTAACTTTTTCGAAAAAACCTAACTTTTTCTTAAAAACCTAACTTATACCAAAACTAACTTTTTCTTAAAAACCTAACTTATACCAAAACTAACTTTTTCGAAAAAACCTAACTTTTTCGAAAAAACCTAACTTTTACCAAAACTAACTTTTTCGAAAAAACCTAACTTATAAAAAAACTAACTTTTTCGAAAAAACCTAACTTTTTCTTAAAAACCTAACTTATACCAAAACTAACTTTTTCGAAAAAACCTAACTTATACCAAAACTAACTTTTTCTAAAAAACCTAACTTATACCAAAACTAACTTTTTCGAAAAAACCTTACTAATACCAAAACTAACTTTTTCGAAAAAACCTAACTTATACCAAAACTAACTTTTTCTCAAAAACCTAACTTATACCAAAACTAACTTTTTTGAAAAAACCTAACTTATACCAAAACTAACTTTTTCGAAAAAACCTAACTTTTTCTAAAAAACCTAACTTTTACCAAAACTAACTTTTTCGAAAAAACCTAACTTATACCAAAACTAACTTTTTCTAAAAAACCTAACTTATACCAAAACTAACTTTTTCGAAAAAACCTAACTTATACCAAAACTAACTTTTTCGAAAAAACCTAATTTATACCAAAACTAACTTTTTCGAAAAAACCTAACTTATACCAAAACTAACTTTTTCGAAAAAACCTAACTTTTTCTTAAAAACCTAACTTATACCAAAACTAACTTTTTCTTAAAAACCTAACTTATACCAAAACTAACTTTTTCGAAAAAACCTAACTTTTTCGAAAAAACCTAACTTTTACCAAAACTAACTTTTTCGAAAAAACCTAACTTATAAAAAAACTAACTTTTTCGAAAAAACCTAACTTTTTCTTAAAAACCTAACTTATACCAAAACTAACTTTTTCGAAAAAACCTAACTTATACCAAAACTAACTTTTTCTAAAAAACCTAACTTATACCAAAACTAACTTTTTCGAAAAAACCTTACTAATACCAAAACTAACTTTTTCGAAAAAACCTAACTTATACCAAAACTAACTTTTTCTCAAAAACCTAACTTATACCAAAACTAACTTTTTTGAAAAAACCTAACTTATACCAAAACTAACTTTTTCTTAAAAACCTAACTTTTTCGAAAAAACCTAACTTTTTCGAAAAAACCTAACTTTTACCAAAACTAACTTTTTCGAAAAAACCTAACTTATAAAAAAACTAACTTTTTCGAAAAAACCTAACTTATACCAAAACTCACTTTTTCTAAAAAACCTAACTTTTTCTAAAAAACCTAACTTTTACCAAAACTAACTTTTTCTAAAAAACCTAACTTATACCAAAACTAACTTTTTCTAAAAAACCTAACTTATACCAAAACTAACTTTTTCGAAAATACCTAACTTATACCAAAACTAACTTTTTCTTAAAAACCTAACTTTTTCTTAAAAACCTAACTTATACCAAAACTAACTTTTTCTCAAAAACCTAACTTATGATAAAAATAACTTTTTCGAAAAAACCTAATTTATACCAAAACTAACTTTTTCGAAAAAACCTAACTTATACCAAAACTAACTTTTTCTTAAAAACCTTACTTTTTCGAAAAAACCTAACTTATACCAAAACTAACTTTTTCGAAAAAACCTAACTTATGCCAAAACTAACTTTTTCGAAAAAACCTAATTTATACCAAAACTCACTTTTTCTAAAAAACCTAACTTTTTCTAAAAAACCTAACTTTTACCAAAACTAACTTTTTCTAAAAAACCTAACTTATACCAAAACTAACTTTTTCTAAAAAACCTTACTTATACCAAAACTAACTTTTTCGAAAAAACCTAACTTATACCAAAACTAACTTTTTCTTAAAAACCTAACTTATACCAAAACTAACTTTTTCGAAAAAACCCAACTTTTTCTTAAAAACCTAACTTATACCAAAACTAACTTTTTCTCAAAAACCTAACTTATACCAAAACTAACTTTTTTGAAAAAACCTAACTTATACCAAAACTAACTTTTTCGAAAAAACCCAACTTTTTCTAAAAAACCTAACTTATACCAAAACTAACTTTTTCTAAAAAACCTAACTTATACCAAAACTAACTTTTTCGAAAAAACATAATTTATACCAAAACTAACTTTTTCGAAAAAACCTAACTTATACCAAAACTAACTTTTTCTCAAAAACCTAACTTATACCAAAACTAACTTTTTCGAAAAAACCTAACTTATACCAAAACTAACTTTTTAATAAAAACCTAACTTATACCAAAACTAACTTTTTCGAAAAAACCTAACTTATACCAAAACTAACTTTTTCGAAAAAAACTAATTTATACCAAAACTAACTTTTTCGAAAAAACCTAACTTATACCAAAACTAACTTTTTCTCAAAAACCTATCTTATACCAAAACTAACTTTTTCGAAAAAACCTAACTTTTACCAAAACTAACTTTTTCGAAAAAACCTAACTTTTTCATAAAAACCTAACTTTTACCAAAACTAACTTTTTCTTAAAAACCTAACTTATACCAAAACTAACTTTTTCGAAAAAACCTAACTTTTTCGAAAAAACCTAACTTTTACCAAAACTAACTTTTTCGAAAAAACCTAACTTATAAAAAAACTAACTTTTTCGAAAAAACCTAACTTATACCAAAACTCACTTTTTCTAAAAAACCTAACTTTTTCTAAAAAACCTAACTTTTACCAAAACTAACTTTTTCTAAAAAACCTAACTTATACCAAAACTAACTTTTTCTAAAAAACCTTACTTATACCAAAACTAACTTTTTCGAAAAAACCTAACTTATACCAAAACTAACTTTTTCTTAAAAACCTAACTTATACCAAAACTAACTTTTTCGAAAAAACCCAACTTTTTCTTAAAAACCTAACTTATACCAAAACTAACTTTTTCTCAAAAACCTAACTTGTACCAAAACTAACTTTTTTGAAAAAACCTAACTTATACCAAAACTAACTTTCTCGAAAAAACCTAACTTTTTCTAAAAAACCTAACTTTTACCAAAACTAACTTATTATAAAAAACCTAACTTGTTCTCAAAAACCTAACTTATACCAAAACTAACTTTTTCTTAAAAACCTAACTTTTTCTTAAAAATCTAACTTTTTCTTAAAAACCTAACTTATACCAAAACTAACTTTTTCGAAAAAACCCAACTTTTTCTAAAAAACCTAACTTATACCAAAACTAACTTTTTCTAAAAAACCTAACTTATACCAAAACTAACTTTTTCGAAAAAACCTAATTTATACCAAAACTAACTTTTTCGAAAAAACCTAACTTATACCAAAACTAACTTTTTCTCAAAAACCTAACTTATACCAAAACTAACTTTTTCGAAAAAACCTAACTTATACCAAAATTAACTTTTTAATAAAAACCTAACTTATACCAAAACTAACTTTTTCGAAAAAACCTAACTTATACCAAAACTAACTTTTTCGAAAAAAACTAATTTATACCAAAACTAACTTTTTCGAAAAAACCTAACTTATACCAAAACTAACTTTTTCTCAAAAACCTAACTTATACCAAAACTAACTTTTTCGAAAAAACCTAACTTTTACCAAAACTAACTTTTTCGAAAAAACCTAACTTTTTCATAAAAACCTAACTTTTACCAAAACTAACTTTTTCTTAAAAACCTAACTTATACCAAAACTAACTTTTTTCGAAAAAACCTAACTTATACCAAAACTAACTTTTTCGAAAAAACCTAACTTATACCAAAACTAACTTTTTCGAAAAAACCTAACTTATACCAAAACTAACTTTTTCTTAAAAACCTAACTTATACCAAAACTAACTTTTTCTAAAAAACCTAACTTATACCAAAACTAACTTTTTCTAAAAAACCTAACTTATACCAAAACTAACTTTTTTGAAAAAACCTAACTTATACCAAAACTAACTTTTTCGAAAAAACCTAACATTTTCTAAAAAACCTAACTTTAACCAAAACCAACTTATTCTAAAAAACCTAACTTTTTCTCAAAAACCTAACTTATACCAAAACTAACTTTTTCTTAAAAACCTAACTTATACCAAAACTAACTTTTTCTTAAAAACCTAACTTTTTCGAAAAAACCTAACTTATACCAATACTAACTTTTTCGAAAAAACCTAACTTATACCAAAACTAACTTTTTCTTAAAAACCTAACTTATACCAAAACTAACTTTTTCTTAAAAACCTAACTTTTTCAAAAAAACCTAACTTTTTCGAAAAAACCTAACTTTTACCAAAACTAACTTTTTCGAAAAAACCTAACTTATAAAAAAACTAACTTTTTCGAAAAAACCTAACTTATACCAAAACTAACTTTTTCGAAAAAAAATAACTTATACCAAAACTAACTTTTTCTAAAAAACCTAATTTATACCAAAACTAAATTTTTCGAAAAAACCTAACTTTTACCAAAACTAACTTTTTCGAAAAAACCTAACTTTTTCATAAAAACCTAACTTTTACCAAAACTAACTTTTTCTTAAAAACCTAACTTATACCAAAACTAACTTTTTCGAAAAAACCTAACTTATACCAAAACTAACTTTTTCGAAAAAACCTAACTTATACCAAAACTAACTTTTTCGAAAAAACCTAACTTATACCAAAACTAACTTTTTCTTAAAAACCTAACTTATACCAAAACTAACTTTTTCTAAAAATCCTAACTTATACCAAAACTAACTTTTTCGAAAAAACCTAACTTATACCAAAACTAACTTTTTCGAAAAAACCTAACTTATACCAAAACTAACTTTTTCTCAAAAACCTAACTTATACCAAAACTAACTTTTTTGAAAAAACCTAACTTATACCAAAACTAACTTTTTCGAAAAAACCTAACTTATACCAAAACTAACTTTTTCTTAAAAACCTAACTTATACCAAAACTAACTTTTTCTAAAAAACCTAACTTATACCAAAACTAACTTTTTCTAAAAAACCTAACTTATACCAAAACTAACTTTTTCGTAAAAACCTAACTTATACCAAAACTAACTTTTTCGAAAAAACCTAACTTAAACCAAAACTAACTTTTTCGAAAAAAAATAACTTATACCAAAACTAACTTTTTCTAAAAAACCTAATTTATACCAAAACTAAATTTTGCTAAAAAACCTAACTTATACCAAAACTAACTTTTTCTAAAAAACCTAACTTATACCAAAACTAACTTTTTCTTAAAAACCTAACTTATACCAAAACTAACTTTTTCGAAAAAACCTAACTTATACCAAAACTAACTTTTTCGAAAAAACCTAACTTTTTCATAAAAACCTAACTTATACCAAAACTAACTTTTTCGAAAAAACCTAGCTTATAACAAAACTAACTTTTTCGAAAAAACCTAACTTATACCAAAACTAACTTTTTCTCAAAAACCTAACTTATACCAAAACTAACTTTTTTGAAAAAACCTAACTTATACCAAAACTAACTTTTTCGAAAAAACCTAACTTATACCAAAACTAACTTTTTCTTAAAAACCTAACTTATACCAAAACTAACTTTTTCTAAAAAACCTAACTTATACCAAAACTAACTTTTTCGTAAAAACCTAACTTATACCAAAACTAACTTTTTCGAAAAAACCTAACTTAAACCAAAACTAACTTTTCGAAAAAAAATAACTTATACCAAAACTAACTTTTTCTAAAAAACCTAATTTATACCAAAACTAAATTTTGCTAAAAAACCTAACTTATACCAAAACTAACTTTTTCTAAAAAACCTAACTTATACCAAAACTAACTTTTTCTTAAAAACCTAACTTATACCAAAACTAACTTTTTCGAAAAAACCTAACTTTTTCTAAAAAACCTAACTTTTACCAAAACCAACTTATTCTAAAAAACCTAACTTTTTCTCAAAAACCTAACTTATACCAAAACTAACTTTTTCTTAAAAACCTAACTTTTTCGAAAAAACCTAACTTATACCAAAACTAACTTTTTCGAAAAAACCTAACTTATACCAAAACTAACTTTTTCTTAAAAACCTAACTTATACCAAAACTAACTTTTTCTTAAAAACCTAACTTTTTCAAAAAAACCTAACTTTTTCGAAAAAACCTAACTTATACCAAAACTAACTTTTTCGAAAAAACCTAACTTATAAAAAAACTAACTTTTTCGAAAAAACCTAACTTATACCAAAACTCACTTTTTCTAAAAAACCTAACTTTTTCTAAAAAACCTAACTTTTACCAAAACTAACTTTTTCTAAAAAACCTAACTTATACCAAAACTAACTTTTTCGAAAAAACCTAACTTATACCAAAACTAACTTTTTCTTAAAAACCTAACTTATACCAAAACTAACTTTTTCTAAAAAACCTAACTTATACCAAAACTAACTTTTTCTTAAAAACCTAACTTATACCAAAACTAACTTTTTCGAAAAAACCTAACTTATACCAAAACTAACTTTTTCTTAAAAACCTAACTTTTTCTTAAAAACCTAATTTATACCAAAACTAACTTTTTCTAAAAAACCTAATTTATACCAAAACTAACTTTTTCTTGAAAACCTAACTTATACCAAAACTAACTTTTTCTAAAAAACCTAACTTATACCAAAACTAACTTTTTCTCAAAAACCTAACTTATACCAAAACTAACTTTTTCGAAAAAACCTAACTTATACCAAAACTAACTTTTTCTTAAAAACCTAACTTATACCAAAACTAACTTTTTCGAAAAAACCTAACTTTTTCTAAAAAACCTAACTTTTACCAAAACTAACTTATTCTAAAAAACCTAACTTTTTCTCAAAAACCTAACTTATACCAAAACTAACTTTTTCTCAAAAACCTAACTTATACCAAAACTAACTTTTTCTTAAAAACCTAATTTATACCAAAACTAACTTTTTCTAAAAAACCTAATTTATACCAAAACTAACTTTTTCTAAAAAACCTAATTTATACCAAAACTAACTTTTTCTTGAAAACCTAACTTATACCAAAACTAACTTTTTCTAAAAAACCTAACTTATACCAAAACTAACTTTTTCTCAAAAACCTAACTTATACCAAAACTAACTTTTTCGAAAAAACCTAACTTATACCAAAACTAACTTTTTCTCAAAAACCTAACTTATACCAAAACTAACTTTTTCGAAAAAACCTAACTTATACCAAAACTAACTTTTTCTAAAAAACCTAACTTATACCAAAACTAACTTTTTCGTAAAAACCTAACTTATACCAAAACTAACTTTTTCGAAAAAACCTAACTTAAACCAAAACTAACTTTTTCGAAAAAAAATAACTTATACCAAAACTAACTTTTTCTAAAAAACCTAATTTATACCAAAACTAAATTTTGCTAAAAAACCTAACTTATACCAAAACTAACTTTTTCTAAAAAACCTAACTTATACCAAAACTAACTTTTTCTTAAAAACCTAACTTATACCAAAACTAACTTTTTCGAAAAAACCTAACTTATACCAAAACTAACTTTTTCGTAAAAACCTAACTTATACCAAAACTAACTTTTTCGAAAAAACCTAACTTTTTCATAAAAACCTAACTTATACCAAAACTAACTTTTTCGAAAAAACCTAACTTATACCAAAACTAACTTTTTCGAAAAAACCTAACTTATACCAAAACTAACTTTTTCTCAAAAACCTAACTTATACCAAAACTAACTTTTTTGAAAAAACCTAACTTATACCAAAACTAACTTTTTCGAAAAAACCTAACTTATACCAAAACTAACTTTTTCTTAAAAACCTAACTTATACCAAAACTAACTTTTTCTAAAAAACCTAACTTATACCAAAACTAACTTTTTCTAAAAAACCTAACTTATACCAAAACTAACTTTTTCGTAAAAACCTAACTTATACCAAAACTAACTTTTTCGAAAAAACCTAACTTAAACCAAAACTAACTTTTTCGAAAAAAAATAACTTATACCAAAACTAACTTTTTCTAAAAAACCTAATTTATACCAAAACTAAATTTTGCTAAAAAACCTAACTTATACCAAAACTAACTTTTTCTAAAAAACCTAACTTATACCAAAACTAACTTTTTCTTAAAAACCTAACTTATACCAAAACTAACTTTTTCGAAAAAACCTAACTTATACCAAAACTAACTTTTTCTTAAAAACCTAACTTATACCAAAACTAACTTTTTCGAAAAAACCTAACTTTTTCATAAAAACCTAACTTATACCAAAACTAACTTTTTCGAAAAAACCTAACTTATACCAAAACTAACTTTTTCTTAAAAACCTAACTTATACCAAAACTAACTTTTTCTTAAAAACCTAACTTATACCAAAACTAACTTTTTCGAAAAAACCTAACTCATACCAAAACTAACTTTTTCGAAAAAACCTAACTTATACCAAAACTAACTTTTTCTAAAAAACCTAACTTATACCAAAACTAACTTTTTCTAAAAAACCTAACTTATACCAAAACTAACTTTTTCGAAAAAACCTAACTTATACCAAAACTAACTTTTTCGAAAAAACCTAATTTATACCAAAACTAACTTTTTCGAAAAAACCAAACTTATACCAAAACTAACTTTTTCGAAAAAACCTAACTTATACCAAAACTAACTTTTTTTTAAAAAACCTAACTTATACCAAAACTAACTTTTTCTAAAAAACCTAACTTTTACCAAAACTAACTTTTATAAAAAACCTAACTTATACCAAAACTAACTTTTTCTAAAAAACCTAACTTTTTCGAAAAAACCTAACTTATACCAAAACTAACTTTTTCTTAAAAACCTAACTTATACCAAAACTAACTTTTTCTTAAAAACCTAACTTATACCAAAACTAACTTTTTCGAAAAAACCTAACTTATACCAAAACTAACTTTTTCGAAAAAACCTAACTTATACCAAAACCAACTTTTTTTTAAAAAACCTAACTTATACCAAAACTAACTTTTTCTAAAAAACCTAACTTTTACCAAAACTAACTTTTTCTTAAAAACCTAACTTATACCAAAACTAACTTTTTCGAAAAAACCTAACTTTTTCGAAAAAACCTAACTTATACCAAAACTAACTTTTTCTAAAAAACCTAACTTATACCAAAACTAACTTTTTCTTAAAAACCTAACTTATACCAAAACTAACTTTTTCGAAAAAACCTAACTTATACCAAAACTAACTTTTTCTTAAAAACCTAACTTATACCAAAACTAACTTTTTCTTAAAAACCTAACTTTTTCAAAAAAACCTAACTTTTTCGAAAAAACCTAACTTATACCAAAACTAACTTTTTCGAAAAAACCTAACTTATAAAAAAACTAACTTTTTCGAAAAAACCTAACTTATACCAAAACTCACTTTTTCTAAAAAACCTAACTTTTTCTAAAAAACCTAACTTTTACCAAAACTAACTTTTTCTAAAAAACCTAACTTATACCAAAACTAACTTTTTCGAAAAAACCTAACTTATACCAAAACTAACTTTTTCTTAAAAACCTAACTTATACCAAAACTAACTTTTTCTAAAAAACCTAACTTATACCAAAACTAACTTTTTCGAAAAAACCTTACTTATACCAAAACTAACTTTTTCGAAAAAACCTAACTTATACCAAAACTAACTTTTTCTCAAAAACCTAACTTATACCAAAACTAACTTTTTTGAAAAAACCTAACTTATACCAAAACTAACTTTTTCGAAAAAACCTAACTTATACCAAAACTAACTTTTTCTTAAAAACCTAACTTATACCAAAACTAACTTTTTCTAAAAAACCTAACTTATACCAAAACTAACTTTTTCTAAAAAACCTAACTTATACCAAAACTAACTTTTTCGTAAAAACCTAACTTATACCAAAACTAACTTTTTCGAAAAAACCTAACTTAAACCAAAACTAACTTTTTCGAAAAAAAAATAACTTATACCAAAACTAACTTTTTCTAAAAAACCTAATTTATACCAAAACTAAATTTTGCTAAAAAACCTAACTTATACCAAAACTAACTTTTTCTAAAAAACCTAACTTATACCAAAACTAACTTTTTCTTAAAAACCTAACTTATACCAAAACTAACTTTTTCGAAAAAACCTAACTTATACCAAAACTAACTTTTTCGTAAAAACCTAACTTATACCAAAACTAACTTTTTCGAAAAAACCTAACTTTTTCATAAAAACCTAACTTATACCAAAACTAACTTTTTCGAAAAAACCTAACTTATACCAAAACTAACTTTTTCGAAAAAACCTAACTTATACCAAAACTAACTTTTTCTAAAAAACCTAACTTATACCAAAACTAACTTTTTTGAAAAAACCTAACTTATACCAAAACTAACTTTTTCGAAAAAACCTAACTTATACCAAAACTAACTTTTTCTTAAAAACCTAACTTATACCAAAACTAACTTTTTCTAAAAAACCTAACTTATACCAAAACTAACTTTTTCTAAAAAACCTAACTTATACCAAAACTAACTTTTTCGTAAAAACCTAACTTATACCAAAACTAACTTTTTCGAAAAAACCTAACTTAAACCAAAACTAACTTTTTCGAAAAAAAATAACTTATACCAAAACTAACTTTTTCTAAAAAACCTAATTTATACCAAAACTAAATTTTGCTAAAAAACCTAACTTATACCAAAACTAACTTTTTCTAAAAAACCTAACTTATACCAAAACTAACTTTTTCTTAAAAACCTAACTTATACCAAAACTAACTTTTTCGAAAAAACCTAACTTATACCAAAACTAACTTTTTCTTAAAAACCTAACTTATACCAAAACTAACTTTTTCGAAAAAACCTAACTTTTTCATAAAAACCTAACTTATACCAAAACTAACTTTTTCGAAAAAACCTAACTTATACCAAAACTAACTTTTTCTTAAAAACCTAACTTATACCAAAACTAACTTTTTCTTAAAAACCTAACTTATACCAAAACTAACTTTTTCGAAAAAACCTAACTCATACCAAAACTAACTTTTTCGAAAAAACCTAACTTATACCAAAACTAACTTTTTCTAAAAAACCTAACTTATACCAAAACTAACTTTTTCTAAAAAACCTAACTTATACCAAAACTAACTTTTTCGAAAAAACCTAACTTATACCAAAACTAACTTTTTCGAAAAAACCTAATTTATACCAAAACTAACTTTTTCGAAAAAACCAAACTTATACCAAAACTAACTTTTTCGAAAAAACCTAACTTATACCAAAACTAACTTTTTTTTAAAAAACCTAACTTATACCAAAACTAACTTTTTCTAAAAAACCTAACTTTTACCAAAACTAACTTTTATAAAAAACCTAACTTATACCAAAACTAACTTTTTCTAAAAAACCTAACTTTTTCGAAAAAACCTAACTTATACCAAAACTAACTTTTTCTTAAAAACCTAACTTATACCAAAACTAACTTTTTCTTAAAAACCTAACTTATACCAAAACTAACTTTTTCGAAAAAACCTAACTTATACCAAAACTAACTTTTTCGAAAAAACCTAACTTATACCAAAACCAACTTTTTTTTAAAAAACCTAACTTATACCAAAACTAACTTTTTCTAAAAAACCTAACTTTTACCAAAACTAACTTTTTCTTAAAAACCTAACTTATACCAAAACTAACTTTTTCGAAAAAACCTAACTTTTTCGAAAAAACCTAACTTATACCAAAACTAACTTTTTCTAAAAAACCTAACTTATACCAAAACTAACTTTTTCTTAAAAACCTAACTTATACCAAAACTAACTTTTTCGAAAAAACCTAACTTATACCAAAACTAACTTTTTCTAAAAAACCTAACTTATACCAAAACTAACTTTTTCTTAAAAACCTAACTTATACCAAAACTAACTTTTTCGAAAAAACCTAACTTATACCAAAACTAACTTTTTCGAAAAAACCTAACTTTTTCTAAAAAACCTAACTTATACCAAAACTAACTTTTTCGTAAAAACCTAACTTAAACCAAAACTAACTTTTTCGAAAAAACCTAACTTAAACCAAAACTAACTTTTTCGAAAAAAAATAACTTATACCAAAACTAACTTTTTCTAAAAAACCTAATTTATACCAAAACTTAATTTTGCTAAAAAACCTAACTTATACCAAAACTAACTTTTTCTAAAAAACCTAACTTATACCAAAACTAACTTTTTCTTAAAAACCTAACTTATACCAAAACTAACTTTTTCGAAAAAACCTAACTTATACCAAAACTAACTTTTTCTTAAAAACCTAACTTATACCAAAACTAACTTTTTCGAAAAAACCTAACTTTTTCATAAAAACCTAACTTATACCAAAACTAACTTTTTCGAAAAAACCTAACTTATACCAAAACTAACTTTTTCTTAAAAACCTAACTTATACCAAAACTAACTTTTTCTTAAAAACCTAACTTATACCAAAACTAACTTTTTCGAAAAAACCTAACTCATACCAAAACTAACTTTTTCGAAAAAACCTAACTTATACCAAAACTAACTTTTTCTAAAAAACCTAACTTATACCAAAACTAACTTTTTCTAAAAAACCTAACTTATACCAAAACTAACTTTTTCGAAAAAACCTAACTTATACCAAAACTAACTTTTTCGAAAAAACCTAATTTATACCAAAACTAACTTTTTCGAAAAAACCAAACTTATACCAAAACTAACTTTTTCGAAAAAACCTAACTTATACCAAAACTAACTTTTTTTTAAAAAACCTAACTTATACCAAAACTAACTTTTTCTAAAAAACCTAACTTTTACCAAAACTAACTTTTTCGAAAAAACCTAACTTATACCAAAACTAACTTTTTCGAAAAAACCTAACTTTTTCGAAAAAACCTAACTTATACCAAAACTAACTTTTTCTTAAAAACCTAACTTATACCAAAACTAACTTTTTCTTAAAAACCTAACTTATACCAAAACTAACTTTTTCGAAAAAACCTAACTTATACCAAAACTAACTTTTTCGAAAAAACCTAACTTATACCAAAACTAACTTTTTTTTAAAAAACCTAACTTATACCAAAACTAACTTTTTCTAAAAAACCTAACTTTTACCAAAACTAACTTTTTCTTAAAAACCTAACTTATACCAAAACTAACTTTTTCGAAAAAACCTAACTTTTTCGAAAAAACCTAACTTATACCAAAACTAACTTTTTCTAAAAAACCTAACTTATACCAAAACTAACTTTTTCTTAAAAACCTAACTTATACCAAAACTAACTTTTTCGAAAAAACCTAACTTATACCAAAACTAACTTTTTCGAAAAAACCTAACTTTTTCTAAAAAACCTAACTTATACCAAAACTAACTTTTTCTTAAAAACCTAACTTTTTCTTAAAAACCTAACTTATACCAAAACTAACTTTTTCGAAAAAACCTAACTTATGCCAAAACTAACTTTTTCGAAAAAACCTAATTTATACCAAAACTAACTTTTTCGAAAAAACTTAACTTATACCAAAACTAACTTTTTCTTAAAAACCTTACTTTTTCGAAAAAACCTAACTTATACCAAAACTAACTTTTTCTTAAAAACCTAACTTATACCAAAACTAACTTTTTCTAAAAAACCTAACTTATACCAAAACTAACTTTTTCTCAAAAACCTAACTTATACCAAAACTAACTTTTTCGAAAAAACCTAACTTATACCAAAACTAACTTTTTCTTAAAAACCTAACTTATACCAAAACTAACTTTTTCGAAAAAACCTAACTTATACCAAAACTAACTTTTTCGAAAAAACCTAACTTATACCAAAACTAACTTTTTTGAAAAAACCTAACTTATACCAAAACTAACTTTTTCGAAAAAACCTAACTTTTTCTAAAAAACCTAACTTATACCAAAACTAACTTTTTCTCAAAAACCTAACTTATACCAAAACTAACTTTTTCGAAAAAACCTAACTTATACCAAAACTAACTTTTTCTTAAAAACCTAACTTTTTCGAAAAAACCTAACTTATACCAAAACTAACTTTTTCGAAAAAACCTAACTTATACCAAAACTAACTTTTTCTTAAAAACCTAACTTATACCAAAACTAACTTTTTCTTAAAAACCTAACTTTTTCGAAAAAACCTAACTTTTTCGAAAAAACCTAACTTTTACCAAAACTAACTTTTTCGAAAAAACCTAACTTATAAAAAAACTAACTTTTTCGAAAAAACCTAACTTATACCAAAACTCACTTTTTCTAAAAAACCTAACTTTTTCTAAAAAACCTAACTTTTACCAAAACTAACTTTTTCTAAAAAACCTAACTTATACCAAAACTAACTTTTTCGAAAAAACCTAACTTATACCAAAACTAACTTTTTCATAAAAACCTAACTTATACCAAAACTAACTTTTTCACAAAAACCTAACTTATACCAAAACTAACTTTTTCGAAAAAACCTAACTTATACCAAAACTAACTTTTTCTTAAAAACCTTACTTATACCAAAACTAACTTTTTCGATAAAACCTAACTTATACCAAAACTAACTTTTTCGAAAAAACCTAATTTATACCAAAACTAACTTTTTCGAAAAAACCTAACTTATACCAAAACTAACTTTTTCATAAAAACCTAACTTATACCAAAACTAACTTTTTCGAAAAAACCTAACTTATACCAAAACTAACTTTTTCTAAAAAACCTTACTTTTTCGAAAAAACCTAACTTTTACCAAAACTAACTTTTTCGAAAAAACCTAACTTTTTCATAAAAACCTAACTTATACCAAAACTAACTTTTTCTAAAAAACCTAACTTATACCAAAACTAACTTTTTCGAAAAAACCTAACTTATACCAAAACTAACTTTTTCATAAAAACCTAACTTATACCAAAACTAACTTTTTCGAAAAAACCTAACTTTTTCATAAAAACCTAACTTTTACCAAAACTAACTTTTTCGAAAAAACCTAACTTTTTCATAAAAACCTAACTTATACCAAAACTAACTTTTTCATAAAAACCTAACTTATACCAAAACTAACTTTTTCGAAAAAACCTAACTTTTTCATAAAAACCTAACTTATACCAAAACTAACTTTTTCGAAAAAACCTAACTTATACCAAAACTAACTTTTTCTAAAAAACCTAACTTATACCAAAACTAACTTTTTCGAAAAAACCTAACTTATACCAAAACTAAATTTTTCGAAAAAACCTAATTTATACCAAAACTAACTTTTTCGAAAAAACCTAACTTATACCAAAACTAACTTTTTCGAAAAAACCTAACTTATACCAAAACTAACTTTTTCTAAAAAACCTAACTTATACCAAAACTAACTTTTTCTCAAAAACCTAACTTATACCAAAACTAACTTTTTCTAAAAAACCTAACTTATACCAAAACTAACTTTTTCTCAAAAACCTAACTTATACCAAAACTAACTTTTTCGAAAAAACCTAACTTATACCAAAACTAACTTTTTCGAAAAAACCTAACT
This sequence comes from Anopheles funestus, assembly GCF_943734845.2. NCBI lineage: Eukaryota > Metazoa > Arthropoda > Insecta > Diptera > Culicidae > Anopheles > Anopheles funestus. The sequence continues at coordinate 62,660 of NW_026045289.1, read as the reverse complement.
TTTTCATAAAAACCTAACTTATACCAAAACTAACTTTTTCGAAAAAACCTAACTTATACCAAAACTAACTTTTTCGAAAAAACCTAACTTATACCAAAACTAACTTTTTCTAAAAAACCTAACTTATACCAAAACTAACTTTTTCTAAAAAACCTTACTTTTTCGAAAAAACCTAAATTATTCCAAAACTAACTTTTTCTAAAAAACTTAACTTATACCAAAACTAACTTTTTCTCAAAAACCTAACTTATACCAAAACTAACTTTTTCTTAAAAACCTAACTTATACCAAAACTAACTTTTTCGAAAAAACCTAACTTATACCAAAACTAACTTTTTCATAAAAACCTTACTTATTCGAAAAAACCTAACTTTTACCAAAACTAACTTTTTCGAAAAAACCTAACTTTTTCATAAAAACCTAACTTATACCAAAACTAACTTTTTCTTAAAAACCTAACTTATACCAAAACTAACTTTTTCTAAAAAACCTAACTTATACCAAAACTAACTTTTTCTTAAAAACCTAACTTATACCAAAACTAACTTTTTCGAAAAAACCTAACTTATACCAAAACTAACTTTTTCTTAAAAACCTAACTTATACCAAAACTAACTTTTTCTAAAAAACCTAACTTATACCAAAACTAACTTTTTCTAAAAAACCTAACTTATACCAAAACTAACTTTTTCGAAAAAACCTAACTTATACCAAAACTAACTTTTTCGAAAAAACCTAACTTTTACCAAAACTAACTTTTTCTAAAAAACCTAACTTATACCAAAACTAACTTTTTCGAAAAAACCTAACTTATACCAAAACTAACTTTTTCTAAAAAACCTAACTTATACCAAAACTAACTTTTTCTAAAAAACCTAACTTATACCAAAACTAACTTTTTCGAAAAAACCTAACTTATACCAAAACTAACTTTTTCTAAAAAACCTAACTTATACCAAAACTAACTTTTTCTAAAAAACCTAACTTATACCAAAACTAACTTTTTCTTTAAAACCTAACTTATACCAAAACTAACTTTTTCGAAAAAACCTAAATTATACCAAAACTAACTTTTTCTAAAAAACCTAACTTATACCAATACTAACTTTTTTGAAAAAACCTAACTCATACCAAAACTAACTTTTTCGAAAAAACCTAACTCATACCAAAACTAACTTTTTCGAAAAAACCTAACTTATACCAAAACTAACTTTTTCTAAAAAACCTAACTTATACCAAAACTAACTTTTTCTAAAAAACCTAACTTATACCAAAACTAACTTTTTCGAAAAAACCTAACTTATACCAAAACTAACTTTTTCGAAAAAACCTAACTTTTACCAAAAACTAACTTTTTCGAAAAAACCTAACTTATACCAAAACTAACTTTTTCTAAAAAACCTAACTTATACCAAAACTAACTTTTTCTAAAAAACCTAACTTATACCAAAACTAACTTTTTCTTTAAAACCTAACTTATACCAAAACTAACTTTTTCGAAAAAACCTAACTTATACCAAAACTAACTTTTTCGAAAAAACCTAATTTATACCAAAACTAACTTTTTCTAAAAAACCTAACTTATACCAAAACTAACTTTTTCGAAAAAACCTAACTTATACCAAAACTAACTTTTTCGAGAAAACCTAATTTATACCAAAACTAACTTTTTCTAAAAAACCTAACTTATACCAAAACTAACTTTTTCGAAAAAACCTAATTTATACCAAAACTAACTTTTTCGAAAAAACCTAACTTATACCAAAACTAACTTTTTCGAAAAAACCTAACTTATACCAAAACTAACTTTTTCTAAAAAACCTAACTTATACCAAAACTAACTTTTTCGAAAAAACCTAACTTATACCAAAACTAACTTTTTCGAAAAAACCTAACTTATACCAAAACTAACTTTTTCATAAAAACCTAACTTATACCAAAACTAACTTTTTCGAAAAAACCTAACTTTTTCATAAAAACCTAACTTATACCAAAACTAACTTTTTCGAAAAAACCTAACTTATACCAAAACTAACTTTTCTTAAAAACCTAACTTATACCAAAACTAACTTTTTCTAAAAAAACCTAACTTATACCAAAACTAACTTTTTCGAAAAAACCTAATTTATACCAAAACTAACTTTTTCTAAAAAACCTAACTTATACCAAAACTAACTTTTTCGAAAAAACCTAACTTATACCAAAACTAACTTTTTCGAGAAAACCTAATTTATACCAAAACTAACTTTTTCTAAAAAACCTAACTTATACCAAAACTAACTTTTTCGAAAAAACCTAATTTATACCAAAACTAACTTTTTCGAAAAAACCTAACTTATACCAAAACTAACTTTTTCGAAAAAACCTAACTTATACCAAAACTAACTTTTTCTAAAAAACCTAACTTATACCAAAACTAACTTTTTCGAAAAAACCTAATTTATACCAAAACTAACTTTTTCTAAAAAACCTAACTTATACCAAAACTAACTTTTTCTAAAAAACCTAACTTATACCAAAACTAACTTTTTCGAAAAAACCTTATTTATACCAAAACTAACCTTTTCGAAAAAACCTAACTTATACCAAAACTAACTTTTTCGAAAAAACCTAACTTATACCAAAACTAACTTTTTCTAAAAAACCTAACTTATACCAAAACTAACTTTTTCGAAAAAACCTAACTTATACCAAAACTAACTTTTTCTTAAAAACCTAACTTATACCAAAACTAACTTTTTCGAAAAAACCTAACTTATACCAAAACTAACTTTTTCGAAAAAACCTAATTTATACCAAAACTAACTTTTTCGAAAAAACCTAACTTATACCAAAACTAACTTTTTCGAAAAAACCTAACTTTTTCATAAAAACCTAACTTATACCAAAACTAACTTTTTCGAAAAAACCTAACTTATACCAAAACTAACTTTTTCTTAAAAACCTAACTTATACCAAAACTAACTTTTTCTAAAAAAACCTAACTTATACCAAAACTAACTTTTTCTTAAAAACCTAACTTATACCAAAACTAACTTTTTCGAAAAAACCTAACTTATACCAAAACTAACTTTTTCGAAAAAACCTAATTTATACCAAAACTAACTTTTTCGAAAAAACCTAACTTATACCAAAACTAACTTTTTCGAAAAAACCTAACTTTTTCATAAAAACCTAACTTATACCAAAACTAACTTTTTCGAAAAAACCTAACTTATACCAAAACTAACTTTTTCTTAAAAACCTAACTTATACCAAAACTAACTTTTTCTAAAAAAACCTAACTTATACCAAAACTAACTTTTTCTTAAAAACCTAATTTATACCAAAACTAACTTTTTCGAAAAAACCTAACTTATACCAAAACTAACTTTTTCGAAAAAACCTAACTTATACCAAAACTAACTTTTTCATAAAAACCTAACTTATACCAAAACTAACTTTTTCGAAAAAACCTAACTTTTTCATAAAAACCTAACTTATACCAAAACTAACTTTTTCGAAAAAACCTAACTTATACCAAAACTAACTTTTTCTTAAAAACCTAACTTATACCAAAACTAACTTTTTCTAAAAAAACCTAACTTATACCAAAACTAACTTTTTCTTAAAAACCTAATTTATACCAAAACTAACTTTTTCGAAAAAACCTAATTTATACCAAAACTAACTTTTTCGAAAAAACCTAATTTATACCAAAACTAACTTTTTCGAAAAAACCTAACTTATACCAAAACTAACTTTTTCGAAAAAACCTAACTTATACCAAAACTAACTTTTTCTAAAAAACCTAACTTATACCAAAACTAACTTTTTCTTAAAAACCTAACTTATACCAAAACTAACTTTTTCGAAAAAACCTAACTTATACCAAAACTAACTTTTTCTAAAAAACCTTACTTTTTCGAAAAAACCTAACTTTTACCAAAACTAACTTTTTCGAAAAAACCTAACTTTTTCATAATAACCTAACTTATACCAAAACTAACTTTTTCGAAAAAACCTAACTTATACCAAAACTAACTTTTTCTTAAAAACCTAACTTATACCAAAACTAACTTTTTCGAAAAAACCTAACTTTTTCATAAAAACCTAACTTATACCAAAACTAACTTTTTCTAAAAAACCTAACTTATACCAAAACTAACTTTTTCTTAAAAACCTAACTTATACCAAAACTAACTTTTTCTAAAAAACCTAACTTATACCAAAACTAACTTTTTCTCAAAAACCTAACTTATACCAAAACTAACTTTTTCTTAAAAACCTAACTTATACCAAAACTAACTTTTTCGAAAAAACCTAACTTTTTCATAAAAACCTAACTTATACCAAAACTAACTTTTTCGAAAAAAACCTAACTTATACCAAAACTAACTTTTTCTTAAAAACCTAACTTATACCAAAACTAACTTTTTCTAAAAACCTAACATATACCAAAACTAACTTTTTCGAAAAAACCTAACTTATACCAAAACTAACTTTTTCTTAAAAACCTAACTTATACCAAAACTAACTTTTTCGAAAAAACCTAACTTTTTCATAAAAACCTAACTTATACCAAAACTAACTTTTTCGAAAAAACCTTACTTATACCAAAATTAACTTTTTCGAAAAAACCTAACTTATACCAAAACTAACTTTTTCTAAAAAACCTTACTTTTTCGAAAAAACCTAACTTTTACCAAAACTAACTTTTTCGAAAAAACCTAACTTATACCAAAACTAACTTTTTCTAAAAAACCTAACTTATACCAAAACTAACTTTTTCTAAAAAACCTAACTTATACCAAAACTAACTTTTTCGAAAAAACCTAACTTATACCAAAACTAACTTTTTCGAAAAAACCTAACTTATACCAAAACTAACTTTTTCTTAAAAACCTAACTTATACCAAAACTAACTTTTTCGAAAAAACCTAACTTATACCAAAACTAACTTTTTCGAAAAAACCTAACTTATACCAAAACTAACTTTTTCTTAAAAACCTAACTTATACCAAAACTAACTTTTTCTAAAAAAACCTAACTTATACCAAAACTAACTTTTTCGAAAAAACCTAATTTATACCAAAACTAACTTTTTCGAAAAAACCTAACTTATACCAAAACTAACTTTTTCGAAAAAACCTAACTTATACCAAAACTAACTTTTTCTAAAAAACCTAACTTATACCAAAACTAACTTTTTCTAAAAAACCTAACTTATACCAAAACTAACTTTTTCGAAAAAACCTAACTTATACCAAAACTAACTTTTTCGAAAAAACCTAATTTATACCAAAACTAACTTTTTCGAAAAAACCTAACTTATACCAAAACTAACTTTTTCTTAAAAACCTAACTTATACCAAAACTAACTTTTTCGAAAAAACCTAACTTATACCAAAACTAACTTTTTCGAAAAAACCTAACTTATACCAAAACTAACTTTTAAGAAAAAACCCAACTTATACCAAAACTAACTGTAGAAAAACGCGGCTTTTTCAGACTTTCTTTAGGAACGCTATTGCGAACCAAAAAATTAGTTGCTTTATTCCTTGCCGATTTTCTACCAAAGAGGTTCGTTGTTTGTGATCCCGCCCATTTTATAAGTTTTTTCGCAAACCTAAACTCACCACGGTTCTAACTGTTCCGATCGAATGCCAAGATCTTTACATTTATGTCGACATTAAAACCGCAGTGACAGCGGCGGTCGGTGTAAATAACGTTTGTTTACAACACTAACTTTTTCGAAAAAACCTAACTTATACCAAAACTAACTTTTTCTAAAAAACCTAACTTATACCAAAACTAACTTTTAAGAAAAAACCCAACTTATACCAAAACTAACTTTTTCGAAAAAACCTAACTTATACCAAAACTAACTTTTTCTTAAAAACCTAACTTATACCAAAACTAACTTTTTCGAAAAAACCTAACTTATACCAAAACTAACTTTTTCTCAAAAACCTAACTTATACCAAAACTAACTTTTTCGAAAAAACCTAACTTATACCAAAACTAACTTTTTCTTAAAAACCTAACTTATACCAAAACTAACTTTTTCGAAAAAACCTAACTTATACCAAAACTAACTTTTTCGAAAAAACCTAACTTATACCAAAACTAACTTTTTCTAAAAAACCTAACTTATACCAAAACTAACTTTTTCGAAAAAACCTAACTTATACCAAAACTAACTTTTTAATAAAAACCTAACTTATACCAAAACTAACTTTTTCGAAAAAACCTAACTTATACCAAAACTAACTTTTTCGAAAAAAACTAATTTATACCAAAACTAACTTTTTCGAAAAAACCTAACTTATACCAAAACTAACTTTTTCGAAAAAACCTAACTCATACCAAAACTAACTTTTTCGAAAAAACCTAACTTATAAAAAAACTAACTTTTTCGAAAAAACCTAACTTATACCAAAACTCACTTTTTCTAAAAAACCTAACTTATACCAAAACTAACTTTTTCTAAAAAACCTAACTTATACCAAAACTAACTTTTAAGAAAAAACCCAACTTATACCAAAACTAATTTTTTCGAAAAAACCTAACTTATACCAAAACTAACTTTTTCTTAAAAACCTAACTTATACCAAAACTAACTTTTTCGAAAAAACCTAACTTATACCAAAACTAACTTTTTCTCAAAAACCTAACTTATACCAAAACTAACTTTTTCGAAAAAACCTAACTTATACCAAAACTAACTTTTTCTTAAAAACCTAACTTATACCAAAACTAACTTTTTCGAAAAAACCTAACTTATACCAAAACTAACTTTTTCGAAAAAACCTAACTTATACCAAAACTAACTTTTTCTAAAAAACCTAACTTATACCAAAACTAACTTTTTCTAAAAAACCTAACTTATACCAAAACTAACTTTTTCGAAAAAACCTAACTTATACCAAAACTAACTTTTACGAAAAAACCTAACTCATACCAAAACTAACTTTTTCGAAAAAACCTAACTTATAAAAAAACTAACTTTTTCGAAAAAACCTAACTTATACCAAAACTCACTTTTTCTAAAAAACCTAACTTATACCAAAACTAACTTTTTCTCAAAAACCTATCTTATACCAAAACTAACTTTTTCGAAAAAACCTAACTTTTACCAAAACTAACTTTTTCGAAAAAACCTAACTTTTTCATAAAAACCTAACTTTTACCAAAACTAACTTTTTCTTAAAAACCTAACTTATACCAAAACTAACTTTTTCGAAAAAACCTAACTTTTTCGAAAAAACCTAACTTTTACCAAAACTAACTTTTTCGAAAAAACCTAACTTATAAAAAAACTAACTTTTTCGAAAAAACCTAACTTATACCAAAACTCACTTTTTCTAAAAAACCTAACTTTTTCTAAAAAACCTAACTTTTACCAAAACTAACTTTTTCTAAAAAACCTAACTTATACCAAAACTAACTTTTTCTAAAAAACCTTACTTATACCAAAACTAACTTTTTCGAAAAAACCTAACTTATACCAAAACTAACTTTTTCTTAAAAACCTAACTTATACCAAAACTAACTTTTTCGAAAAAACCCAACTTTTTCTTAAAAACCTAACTTATACCAAAACTAACTTTTTCTCAAAAACCTAACTTGTACCAAAACTAACTTTTTTGAAAAAACCTAACTTATACCAAAACTAACTTTCTCGAAAAAACCTAACTTTTTCTAAAAAACCTAACTTTTACCAAAACTAACTTATTATAAAAAACCTAACTTGTTCTCAAAAACCTAACTTATACCAAAACTAACTTTTTCGAAAAAACCCAACTTTTTCTAAAAAACCTAACTTATACCAAAACTAACTTTTTCTAAAAAACCTAACTTATACCAAAACTAACTTTTTCGAAAAAACCTAATTTATACCAAAACTAACTTTTTCGAAAAAACCTAACTTATACCAAAACTAACTTTTTCTCAAAAACCTAACTTATACCAAAACTAACTTTTTCGAAAAAACCTAACTTATACCAAAACTAACTTTTTAATAAAAACCTAACTTATACCAAAACTAACTTTTTCGAAAAAACCTAACTTATACCAAAACTAACTTTTTCGAAAAAAACTAATTTATACCAAAACTAACTTTTTCGAAAAAACCTAACTTATACCAAAACTAACTTTTTCTCAAAAACCTAACTTATACCAAAACTAACTTTTTCGAAAAAACCTAACTTTTACCAAAACTAACTTTTTCGAAAAAACCTAACTTTTTCATAAAAACCTAACTTTTACCAAAACTAACTTTTTCTTAAAAACCTAACTTATACCAAAACTAACTTTTTCGAAAAAACCTAACTTATACCAAAACTAACTTTTTCGAAAAAACCTAACTTATACCAAAACTAACTTTTTCGAAAAAACCTAACTTATACCAAAACTAACTTTTTCTTAAAAACCTAACTTATACCAAAACTAACTTTTTCTAAAAAACCTAACTTATACCAAAACTAACTTTTTCTAAAAAACCTAACTTATACCAAAACTAACTTTTTTGAAAAAACCTAACTTATACCAAAACTAACTTTTTCGAAAAAACCTAACTTTTTCTAAAAAACCTAACTTTAACCAAAACCAACTTATTCTAAAAAACCTAACTTTTTCTCAAAAACCTAACTTATACCAAAACTAACTTTTTCTTAAAAACCTAACTTATACCAAAACTAACTTTTTCTTAAAAACCTAACTTTTTCGAAAAAACCTAACTTATACCAAAACTAACTTTTTCTTAAAAACCTAACTTATACCAAAACTAACTTTTTCTTAAAAACCTAACTTTTTCAAAAAAACCTAACTTTTTCGAAAAAACCTAACTTTTACCAAAACTAACTTTTTCGAAAAAACCTAACTTATAAAAAAACTAACTTTTTCGAAAAAACCTAACTTATACCAAAACTAACTTTTTCGAAAAAAAATAACTTATACCAAAACTAACTTTTTCTAAAAAACCTAATTTATACCAAAACTAAATTTTTCGAAAAAACCTAACTTTTACCAAAACTAACTTTTTCGAAAAAACCTAACTTTTTCATAAAAACCTAACTTTTACCAAAACTAACTTTTTCTTAAAAACCTAACTTATACCAAAACTAACTTTTTCGAAAAAACCTAACTTATACCAAAACTAACTTTTTCGAAAAAACCTAACTTATACCAAAACTAACTTTTTCGAAAAAACCTAACTTATACCAAAACTAACTTTTTCTTAAAAACCTAACTTATACCAAAACTAACTTTTTCTAAAAAACCTAACTTATACCAAAACTAACTTTTTCGAAAAAACCTAACTTATACCAAAACTAACTTTTTCGAAAAAACCTAACTTATACCAAAACTAACTTTTTCTCAAAAACCTAACTTATACCAAAACTAACTTTTTTGAAAAAACCTAACTTATACCAAAACTAACTTTTTCGAAAAAACCTAACTTATACCAAAACTAACTTTTTCTTAAAAACCTAACTTATACCAAAACTAACTTTTTCTAAAAAACCTAACTTATACCAAAACTAACTTTTTCTAAAAAACCTAACTTATACCAAAACTAACTTTTTCGTAAAAACCTAACTTATACCAAAACTAACTTTTTCGAAAAAACCTAACTTAAACCAAAACTAACTTTCTCGAAAAAAAATAACTTATACCAAAACTAACTTTTCCTAAAAAACCTAATTTATACCAAAACTAAATTTTGCTAAAAAACCTAACTTATACCAAAACTAACTTTTTCTAAAAAACCTAACTTATACCAAAACTAACTTTTTCTTAAAAACCTAACTTATACCAAAACTAACTTTTTCGAAAAAACCTAACTTATACCAAAACTAACTTTTTCGAAAAAACCTAACTTTTTCATAAAAACCTAACTTATACCAAAACTAACTTTTTCGAAAAAACCTAGCTTATACCAAAACTAACTTTTTCGAAAAAACCTAACTTATACCAAAACTAACTTTTTCTCAAAAACCTAACTTATACCAAAACTAACTTTTTTGAAAAAACCTAACTTATACCAAAACTAACTTTTTCGAAAAAACCTAACTTATACCAAAACTAACTTTTTCTTAAAAACCTAACTTATACCAAAACTAACTTTTTCTAAAAAACCTAACTAATACCAAAACTAACTTTTTCGTAAAAACCTAACTTATACCAAAACTAACTTTTTCGAAAAAACCTAACTTAAACCAAAACTAACTTTTTCGAAAAAAAATAACTTATACCAAAACTAACTTTTTCTAAAAAACCTAATTTATACCAAAACTAAACTTTGCTAAAAAACCTAACTTATACCAAAACTAACTTTTTCTAAAAAACCTAACTTATACCAAAACTAACTTTTTCTTAAAAACCTAACTTATACCAAAACTAACTTTTTCGAAAAAACCTAACTTTTTCTAAAAAACCTAACTTTTACCAAAACCAACTTATTCTAAAAAACCTAACTTTTTCTCAAAAACCTAACTTATACCAAAACTAACTTTTTCTTAAAAACCTAACTTTTTCGAAAAAACCTAACTTATACCAAAACTAACTTTTTCGAAAAAACCTAACTTATACCAAAACTAACTTTTTCTTAAAAACCTAACTTATACCAAAACTAACTTTTTCTTAAAAACCTAACTTTTTCAAAAAAACCTAACTTTTTCGAAAAAACCTAACTTTTACCAAAACTAACTTTTTCGAAAAAACCTAACTTATAAAAAAACTAACTTTTTCGAAAAAACCTAACTTATACCAAAACTCACTTTTTCTAAAAAACCTAACTTTTTCTAAAAAACCTAACTTTTACCAAAACTAACTTTTTCTAAAAAACCTAACTTATACCAAAACTAACTTTTTCGAAAAAACCTAACTTATACCAAAACTAACTTTTTCTTAAAAACCTAACTTATACCAACACTAACTTTTTCTAAAAAACCTAACTTATACCAAAACTAACTTTTTCGAAAAAACCTAACTTATACCAAAACTAACTTTTTCGAAAAAACCTAACTTACACCAAAACTAACTTTTTCTCAAAAACCTAACTTATACCAAAACTAACTTTTTTGAAAAAACCTAACTTATACCAAAACTAACTTTTTCGAAAAAACCTAACTTATACCAAAACTAACTTTTTCTTAAAAACCTAACTTATACCAAAACTAACTTTTTCTAAAAAACCTAACTTATACCAAAACTAACTTTTTCTAAAAAACCTAACTTATACCAAAACTAACTTTTTCGTAAAAACCTAACTTATACCAAAACTAACTTTTTCGAAAAAACCTAACTTAAACCAAAACTAACTTTTTCGAAAAAAAATAACTTATACCAAAACTAACTTTTTCTAAAAAACCTAATTTATACCAAAACTAAATTTTGCTAAAAAACCTAACTTATACCAAAACTAACTTTTTCTAAAAAACCTAACTTATACCAAAACTAACTTTTTCTTAAAAACCTAACTTATACCAAAACTAACTTTTTCGAAAAAACCTAACTTATACCAAAACTAACTTTTTCGTAAAAATCTAACTTATACCAAAACTAACTTTTTCTTAAAAACCTAACTTTTTCATAAAAACCTAACTTATACCAAAACTAACTTTTTCGAAAAAACCTAACTTATACCAAAACTAACTTTTTCGAAAAAACCTAACTTATACCAAAACTAACTTTTTCTCAAAAACCTAACTTATACCAAAACTAACTTTTTTGAAAAAACCTAACTTATACCAAAACTAACTTTTTCGAAAAAACCTAACTTATACCAAAACTAACTTTTTCATAAAAACCTAACTTATACCAAAACTAACTTTTTCGAAAAAACCTAACTTATACCAAAACTAACTTTTTCTAAAAAACCTAACTTATACCAAAACCAACTTTTTCGTAAAAACCTAACTTATACCAAAACTAACTTTTTCGAAAAAACCTAACTTAAACCAAAACTAACTTTTTCGAAAAAAAATAACTTATACCAAAACTAACTTTTTCTAAAAAACCTAATTTATACCAAAACTAAATTTTGCTAAAAAACCTAACTTATACCAAAACTAACTTTTTCTAAAAAACCTAACTTATACCAAAACTAACTTTTTCTTAAAAACCTAACTTATACCAAAACTAACTTTTTCGAAAAAACCTAACTTATACCAAAACTAACTTTTTCTTAAAAACCTAACTTATACCAAAACTAACTTTTTCGAAAAAACCTAACTTTTTCATAAAAACCTAACTTATACCAAAACTAACTTTTTCGAAAAAACCTAACTTATACCAAAACTAACTTTTTCTTAAAAACCTAACTTATACCAAAACTAACTTTTTCTTAAAAACCTAACTTATACCAAAACTAACTTTTTCGAAAAAACCTAACTCATACCAAAACTAACTTTTTCGAAAAAACCTAACTTATACCAAAACTAACTTTTTCTAAAAAACCTAACTTATACCAAAACTAACTTTTTCTAAAAAACCTAACTTATACCAAAACTAACTTTTTCGAAAAAACCTAACTTATACCAAAACTAACTTTTTCGAAAAAACCTAATTTATACCAAAACTAACTTTTTCGAAAAAAACAAACTTATACCAAAACTAACTTTTTCGAAAAAACCTAACTTATACCAAAACTAACTTTTTTTTAAAAAACCTAACTTATACCAAAACTAACTTTTTCTAAAAAACCTAACTTTTACCAAAACTAACTTTTATAAAAAACCTAACTTATACCAAAACTAACTTTTTCTAAAAAACCTAACTTTTTCGAAAAAACCTAACTTATACCAAAACTAACTTTTTCTTAAAAACCTAACTTATACCAAAACTAACTTTTTCTTAAAAACCTAACTTATACCAAAACTAACTTTTTCGAAAAAACCTAACTTAAACCAAAACTAACTTTTTCGAAAAAACCTAACTTATACCAAAACTAACTTTTTTTTAAAAAACCTAACTTATACCAAAACTAACTTTTTCTAAAAAACCTAACTTTTACCAAAACTAACTTTTTCTTAAAAACCTAACTTATACCAAAACTAACTTTTTCGAAAAAACCTAACTTTTTCGAAAAAACCTAACTTATACCAAAACTAACTTTTTCTAAAAAACCTAACTTATACCAAAACTAACTTTTTCTTAAAAACCTAACTTATACCAAAACTAACTTTTTCGAAAAAACCTAACTTATACCAAAACTAACTTTTTCTAAAAAACCTAACTTATACCAAAACTAACTTTTTCTTAAAAACCTAACTTATACCAAAACTAACTTTTTCGAAAAAACCTAACTTATACCAAAACTAACTTTTTCGAAAAAACCTAACTTTTTCTAAAAAACCTAACTTATACCAAAACTAACTTTTTCGTAAAAACCTAACTTATACCAAAACTAACTTTTTCGAAAAAACCTAACTTAAACCAAAACTAACTTTTTCGAAAAAAAATAACTTATACCAAAACTAACTTTTTCTAAAAAACCTAATTTATACCAAAACTAAATTTTGCTAAAAAACCTAACTTATACCAAAACTAACTTTTTCTAAAAAACCTAACTTATACCAAAACTAACTTTTTCTTAAAAACCTAACTTATACCAAAACTAACTTTTTCGAAAAAACCTAACTTATACCAAAACTAACTTTTTCTTAAAAACCTAACTTATACCAAAACTAACTTTTTCGAAAAAACCTAACTTTTTCATAAAAACCTAACTTATACCAAAACTAACTTTTTCGAAAAAACCTAACTTATACCAAAACTAACTTTTTCTTAAAAACCTAACTTATACCAAAACTAACTTTTTCTTAAAAACCTAACTTATACCAAAACTAACTTTTTCGAAAAAACCTAACTCATACCAAAACTAACTTTTTCGAAAAAACCTAACTTATACCAAAACTAACTTTTTCTAAAAAACCTAACTTATACCAAAACTAACTTTTTCTAAAAAACCTAACTTATACCAAAACTAACTTTTTCGAAAAAACCTAACTTATACCAAAACTAACTTTTTCGAAAAAACCTAGTTTATACCAAAACTAACTTTTTCGAAAAAACCAAACTTATACCAAAACTAACTTTTTCGAAAAAACCTAACTTATACCAAAACTAACTTTTTTTAAAAAACCTAACTTATACCAAAACTAACTTTTTCTAAAAAACCTAACTTTTACCAAAACTAACTTTTATAAAAAACCTAACTTATACCAAAACTAACTTTTTCTAAAAAACCTAACTTTTTCGAAAAAACCTAACTTATACCAAAACTAACTTTTTCTTAAAAACCTAACTTATACCAAAACTAACTTTTTCTTAAAAACCTAACTTATACCAAAACTAACTTTTTCGAAAAAACCTAACTTATACCAAAACTAACTTTTTCGAAAAACCTAACTTATACCAAAACTAACTTTTTTTTAAAAAACCTAACTTATACCAAAACTAACTTTTTCTAAAAAACCTAACTTTTACCAAAACTAACTTTTTCTTAAAAACCTAACTTATACCAAAACTAACTTTTTCGAAAAAACCTAACTTTTTCGAAAAAACCTAACTTATACCAAAACTAACTTTTTCTAAAAAACCTAACTTATACCAAAACTAACTTTTTCTTAAAAACCTAACTTATACCAAAACTAACTTTTTCGAAAAAACCTAACTTATACCAAAACTAACTTTTTCGAAAAAACCTAACTTTTTCTAAAAAACCTAACTTATACCAAAACTAACTTTTTCTTAAAAACCTAACTTTTTCTTAAAAACCTAACTTATACCAAAACTAACTTTTTCGAAAAAACCTAACTTATGCCAAAACTAACTTTTTCGAAAAAACCTAATTTATACCAAAACTAACTTTTTCGAAAAAACTTAACTTATACCAAAACTAACTTTTTCTTAAAAACCTTACTTTTTCGAAAAAACCTAACTTATACCAAAACTAACTTTTTCTTAAAAACCTAACTTATACCAAAACTAACTTTTTCTAAAAAACCTAACTTATACCAAAACTAACTTTTTCATAAAAACCTAACTTATACCAAAACTAACTTTTTCTAAAAAACCTAACTTATACCAAAACTAACTTTTTCTAAAAAACCTAACTTATACCAAAACTAACTTTTTCGAAAAAACCTAACTTATACCAAAACTAACTTTTTCATAAAAACCTAACTTATACCAAAACTAACTTTTTCGAAAAAACCTAACTTATACCAAAACAAACTTTTTCTAAAAAACCTTACTTGTTCGAAAAAACCTAACTTATACCAAAACTAACTTTTTCTCAAAAACCTAACTTATACCAAAACTAACTTTTTCGAAAAAACCTAACTTTTTCATAAAAACCTAACTTATACCAAAACTAACTTTTTCGAAAAAACCTAACTTATACCAAAACTAACTTTTTCGAGAAAACCTAACTTATACCAAAACTAACTTTTTCTAAAAAACCTTACTTTTTCATAAAAACCTAACTTATACCAAAACTAACTTTTTCGAAAAAACCTAACTTTTTCATAAAAACCTAACTTATACCAAAACTAACTTTTTCGAAAAAACCTAACTTATACCAAAACTAACTTTTTCTTAAAAACCTAACTTATACCAAAACTAACTTTTTCGAAAAAACCTAATTTATACCAAAACTAACTTTTTCGAAAAAACCTAACTTATACCAAAACTAACTTTTTCGAAAAAACCTAACTTATACCAAAACAAATTTTTTCGAAAAAACCTAACTTATACCAAAACTAACTTTTTCTCAAAAACCTAACTTATACCAAAACTAACTTTTTCGAAAAAACCTAACTTATACCAAAACTAACTTTTTCGAAAAAACCTAACTTATACCAAAACTAACTTTTTCTAAAAATCCTTACTTTTTCGAAAAAACCTAACTTTTACCAAAACTAACTTTTTCTTAAAAACCTAACTTTTTCTCAAAAACCTAACTTATACCAAAACTAACTTTTTCGAAAAAACCTAACTTGTACCAAAACCAACTTTTTTGAAAAAACCTAACTTATACCAAAACTAACTTTTTCGAAAAAACCTAACTTTTTCTAAAAAACCTAACTTTTACCAAAACTAACTTTTTTTAAAAAACCTAACTTTTTCTCAAAAACCTAACTTATACCAAAACTAACTTTTTCTTAAAAACCTAACTTTTTCTTAAAAATCTAACTTTTTCTTAAATACCTAACTTATACCAAAACTAACTTTTTCGAAAAAACCTAACTTATACCAAAACTAACTTTTTCTAAAAAACCTTACTTTTTCGAAAAAACCTAACTTATACCAAAACTAACTTTTTCGAAAAAACCTAACTTATACCAAAACTAACTTTTTCTCAAAAACCTAACTTATACCAAAACTAACTTTTTCTTAAAAACCTAACTTATACCAAAACTAACTTTTTCGAAAAAACCTAACTTATACCAAAACTAACTTTTTCTAAAAAACCTTACTTTTTCGAAAAAACCTAACTTTTACCAAAACTAACTTTTTCGAAAAAACCTAACTTTTTCATAAAATCCTAACTTATACCAAAACTAACTTTTTCGAAAAAACCTAACTTATACCAAAACTAACTTTTTCTTAAAAACCTAACTTTTTCATAAAAACCTAACTTTTACCAAAACTAACTTTTTCTAAAAAACCTAACTTATACCAAAACTAACTTTTTCGAAAAAACCTAACTTATACCAAAACTAACTTTTTCGAAAAAACCTTACTTTTTCGACAAAACCTAACTTTTAAAAAAACTAATTTTTTCGAAAAAACCTAACTTTTACCAAAACTAACTTTTTCTAAAAAACCTAACTTTTTCGAAAAAACCTTACTTTTTCGAAAAAACCTAACTTTTACCAAAACTAACTTTTTCTTAAAAACCTAACTTTTTCTCAAAAACCTAACTTATACCAAAACTAACTTTTTCGAAAAAACCTAACTTATACCAAAACTAACTTTTTCTTAAAAACCTAACTTTTTCATAAAAACCTAACTTTTACCAAAACTAACTTTTTCTAAAAAACCTAACTTATACCAAAACTAACTTTTTCGAAAAAACCTAACTTATACCAAAACTAACTTTTTCGAAAAAACCTTACTTTTTCGACAAAACCTAACTTTTAAAAAAACTAACTTTTTCGAAAAAAACCTAACTTATACCAAAACTAACTTTTTCTTAAAAACCTAACTTATACCAAAACTAACTTTTTCGAAAAAACCTAACTTATACCAAAACTAACTTTTTCGAAAAAACCTAATTTATACCAAAACTAACTTTTTCGAAAAAACCTAATTTATACCAAAACTAACTTTTTCTAAAAAACCTAACTTATACCAAAACTAACTTTTTCGAAAAAACCTAATTTATACCAAAACTAACTTTTTCTTAAAAACCTAACTTATACCAAAACTAACTTTTTCGAAAAAACCTAACTTATACCAAAACTAACTTTTTCGAAAAAACCTAATTTATACCAAAACTAACTTTTTCGAAAAAACCTAAATTATACCAAAACTAACTTTTTCGAAAAAACCTAACTTATACCAAAACTAACTTTTTCGAAAAAACCTAACTTATACAAAAACTAACTTTTTCGAAAAAACCTAATTTATACCAAAACTAACTTTTTCGAAAAAACCTAATTTATACCAAAACTAACTTTTTCTTAAAAACCTAACTTATACCAAAACTAACTTTTTCATAAAAACCTAACTTATACCAAAACTAACTTTTTCGAAAAAACCTAACTTTTTCATAAAAACCTAACTTATACCAAAACTAACTTTTTCGAAAAAACCTAACTTATACCAAAACTAACTTTTTCGAAAAAACCTAAATTATACCAAAACTAACTTTTTCGAAAAAACCTAACTTATACCAAAACTAACTTTTTCGAAAAAACCTAATTTATACCAAAACTAACTTTTTCGAAAAAACCTAATTTATACCAAAACTAACTTTTTCTAAAAACCTAACTTATACCAAAACTAACTTTTTCGAAAAAACCTAATTTATACCAAAACTAACTTTTTCTTAAAAACCTAACTTATACCAAAACTAACTTTTTCGAAAAAACCTAACTTATACCAAAACTAACTTTTTCGAAAAAACCTAATTTATACCAAAACTAACTTTTTCGAAAAAACCTAAATTATACCAAAACTAACTTTTTCGAAAAAACCTAACTTATACCAAAACTAACTTTTTCGAAAAAACCTAACTTATACCAAAACTAACTTTTTCGAAAAAACCTAATTTATACCAAAACTAACTTTTTCGAAAAAACCTAATTTATACCAAAACTAACTTTTTCTTAAAAACCTAACTTATACCAAAACTAACTTTTTCGAAAAAACCTAACTTATACCAAAACTAACTTTTTCTAAAAAACCTTACTTTTTCGAAAAAACCTAACTTTTACCAAAACTAACTTTTTCATAAAAACCTAACTTATACCAAAACTAACTTTTTCGAAAAAACCTAACTTATACCAAAACTAACTTTTTCTTAAAAACCTAACTTATACCAAAACTAACTTTTTCGAAAAAACCTAACTTATACCAAAACTAACTTTTTCGAAAAAACCTAATTTATACCAAAACTAACTTTTTCGAAAAAACCTAACTTATACCAAAACTAACTTTTTCTCAAAAACCTAACTTATACCAAAACTAACTTTTTCGAAAAAACCTTACTTTTTCATAAAAACCTAACTTATACCAAAACTAACTTTTTCGAAAAAACCTAACTTATACCAAAACTAACTTTTTCGAAAAAACCTAATATATACCAAAACTAACTTTTTCGAAAAAACCTAATTTATACCAAAACTAACTTTTTCGAAAAAACCTAACTTATACCAAAACTAACTTTTTCATAAAAACCTAACTTATACCAAAACTAACTTTTTCGAAAAAACCTAACTTATACCAAAACTAACTTTTTCTAAAAAACCTTACTTGTTCGAAAAAACCTAACTTTTACCAAAACTAACTTTTTCGAAAAAACCTAACTTTTTCATAAAAACCTAACTTATACCAAAACTAACTTTTTCTAAAAAACCTAACTTATACCAAAACTAACTTTTTCTAAAAAACCTAACTTATACCAAAACTAACTTTTTCGAAAAAACCTAACTTATACCAAAACTAACTTTTTCATAAAAACCTAACTTATACCAAAACTAACTTTTTCGAAAAAACCTAACTTATACCAAAACTAACTTTTTCTTAAAAACCTAACTTATACCAAAACTAACTTTTTCGAAAAAACCTAATTTATACCAAAACTAACTTTTTCGAAAAAACCTAATTTATACCAAAACTAACTTTTTCGAAAAAACCTAATTTATACCAAAACTAACTTTTTCTTAAAAACCTAACTTATACCAAAACTAACTTTTTCGAAAAAACCTAACTTATACCAAAACTAACTTTTTCTAAAAAACCTTACTTTTTCGAAAAAACCTAACTTTTACCAAAACTAACTTTTTCGAAAAAACCTAACTTTTTCATAAAAACCTAACTTATACCAAAACTAACTTTTTCTAAAAAACCTAACTTATACCAAAACTAACTTTTTCTAAAAAACCTAACTTATACCAAAACTAACTTTTTCGAAAAAACCTAACTTATACCAAAACTAACTTTTTCATAAAAACCTAACTTATACCAAAACTAACTTTTTCGAAAAAACCTAACTTATACCAAAACTAACTTTTTCTTAAAAACCTAACTTATACCAAAACTAACTTTTTCGAAAAAACCTAACTTATACCAAAACTAACTTTTTCGAAAAAACCTAATTTATACCAAAACTAACTTTTTCGAAAAAACCTAACTTATACCAAAACTAACTTTTTCATAAAAACCTAACTTATACCAAAACTAACTTTTTCGAAAAAACCTAACTTATACCAAAACTAACTTTTTCTTAAAAACCTAACTTATACCAAAACTAACTTTTTCGAAAAAACCTAACTTATACCAAAACTAACTTTTTCTAAAAAACCTAACTTATACCAAAACTAACTTTTTCGAAAAAACCTAACTTATACCAAAACTAACTTTTTCTAAAAAACCTTACTTTTTCGAAAAAACCTAACTTTTACCAAAACTAACTTTTTCGAAAAAACCTAACTTATACCAAAACTAACTTTTTCTAAAAAACCTAACTTATACCAAAACTAACTTTTTCTAAAAAACCTAACTTATACCAAAACTAACTTTTTCGAAAAAACCTAACTTATACCAAAACTAACTTTTTCGAAAAAACCTAACTTATACCAAAACTAACTTTTTCTTAAAAACCTAACTTATACCAAAACTAACTTTTTCGAAAAAACCTAACTTATACCAAAACTAACTTTTTCTTAAAAACCTAACTTATACCAAAACTAACTTTTTCGAAAAAACCTAACTTATACCAAAACTAACTTTTTCTTAAAAACCTAACTTATACCAAAACTAACTTTTTCTCAAAAACCTAACTTGAACCAAAACTAACTTTTTCGAAAAAACCTAACTTATACCAAAACTAACTTTTTTGAAAAAACCTAACTTATACCAAAACTAACTTTTTCGAAAAAACCTAACTTTTACCAAAACTAACTTATTATAAAAAACCTAACTTTTTCTCAAAAACCTAACTTATACCAAAACTAACTTTTTCTTAAAAACCTAACTTTTTCTTAAAAATCTAACTTTTTCTTAAAAACCTAACTTATACCAAAACTAACTTTTTCGAAAAAACCTAACTTATACCAAAACTAACTTTTTCTAAAAAACCTTACTTTTTCGAAAAAACCTAACTTTTACCAAAACTAACTTTTTCGAAAAAACCTAACTTTTTCATAAAAACCTAACTTATACCAAAACTAACTTTTTCTTAAAAACCTTACTTTTTCGAAAAAACCTAACTTTTACCAAAACTAACTTTTTCGAAAAAACCTAACTTATACCAAAACTAACTTTTTCGAAAAAACCTAACTTATACCAAAACTAACTTTTTCTTAAAAACCTAACTTATACCAAAACTAACTTTTTCGAAAAAACCTAACTTATACCAAAACTAACTTTTTCTTAAAAACCTAACTTATACCAAAACTAACTTTTTCGAAAAAAAATAACTTATACCAAAACTAACTTTTTCTTAAAAACCTAACTTATACCAAAACTAACTTTTTCTCAAAAACCTAACTTGTACCAAAACTAACTTTTTCGAAAAAACCTAACTTATACCAAAACTAACTTTTTTGAAAAAACCTAACTTATACCAAAACTAACTTTTTCGAAAAAACCTAACTTTTACCAAAACTAACTTATTATAAAAAACCTAACTTTTTCTCAAAAACCTAACTTATACCAAAACTAACTTTTTCTTAAAAACCTAACTTTTTCTTAAAAATCTAACTTTTTCTTAAAAACCTAACTTATACCAAAACTAACTTTTTCGAAAAAACCTAACTTATACCAAAACTAACTTTTTCTAAAAAACCTTACTTTTTCGAAAAAACCTAACTTTTACCAAAACTAACTTTTTCGAAAAAACCTAACTTTTTCATAAAAACCTAACTTATACCAAAACTAACTTTTTCGAAAAAACCTAACTTTTTCATAAAAACCTAACTTATACCAAAACTAACTTTTTCGAAAAAACCTAACTTATACCAAAACTAACTTTTTCTTAAAAACCTAACTTATACCAAAACTAACTTTTTCTCAAAAACCTAACTTATACCAAAACTAACTTTTTCGAAAAAACCTAACTTATACCAAAACTAACTTTTTCGAAAAAACCTAACTTATACCAAAACTAACTTTTTCGAAAAAACCTAACTTTTTCATAAAAACCTAACTTATACCAAAACTAACTTTTTCGAAAAAACCTTACTTTTTCGAAAAAAAATAACTTTTACCAAAACTAACTTTTTCGAAAAAACCTAACTTATACCAAAACTAACTTTTTCTAAAAAACCTTACTTTTTCGAAAAAACCTAACTTTTACCAAAACTAACTTTTTCGAAAAAACCTAACTTTTTCATAAAAACCTAACTTATACCAAAACTAACTTTTTCTAAAAAACCTAACTTTTTCATAAAAACCTAACTTATACCAAAACTAACTTTTTCTAAAAAACCTAACTTATACCAAAACTAACTTTTTCGAAAAAACCTAACTTATACCAAAACTAACTTTTTCTAAAAAACCTTACTTTTTCGAAAAAACCTAACTTTTACCAAAACTAACTTTTTCGAAAAAACCTAACTTTTTCATAAAAACCTAACTTATACCAAAACTAACTTTTTCGAAAAAACCTAACTTTTTCATAAAAACCTAACTTATACCAAAACTAACTTTTTCGAAAAAACCTTACTTTTTCGAAAAAACCTAACTTTTACCAAAACTAACTTTTTCGAAAAAACCTAACTTATACCAAAACTAACTTTTTCTAAAAAACCTTACTTTTTCGAAAAAACCTAACTTTTACCAAAACTAATTTTTTCGAAAAAACCTAACTTTTTCATAAAAACCTAACTTATACCAAAACTAACTTTTTCGAAAAAACCTAACTTTTTCATAAAAACCTAACTTATACCAAAACTAACTTTTTCTAAAAAACCTAACTTATACCAAAACTAACTTTTTCGAAAAAACCTAACTTATACCAAAACTAACTTTTTCTAAAAAACCTTACTTTTTCGAAAAAACCTAACTTTTACCAAAACTAACTTTTTCGAAAAAACCTAACTTTTTCATAAAAACCTAACTTATACCAAAACTAACTTTTTCGAAAAAACCTAACTTTTTCATAAAAACCTAACTTATACCAAAACTAACTTTTTCTTAAAAACCTAACTTTTACCAAAACTAACTTTTTCGAAAAAACCTAACTTTCTCATAAAAACCTAACTTATACCAAAACTAACTTTTTCGAAAAAACCTAACTTATACCAAAACTAACTTTTTCTTAAAAACCTAACTTATACCAAAACTAACTTTTTCTTAAAAACCTAACTTATACCAAAACTAACTTTTTCGAAAAAACCTAACTTATACCAATACTAACTTTTTCGAAAAAACCTAACTTATACCAAAACTAACTTTTTCGAAAAAACCTAACTCATACCAAAACTAACTTTTTCGAAAAAACCTAACTTATAAAATAACTAACTTTTTCGAAAAAACCTAACTTATACCAAAACTCACTTTTTCTAAAACACCTAACTTTTTCTAAAAAACCTAACTTTTACCAAAACTAACTTTTTCTAAAAAACCTAACTTATACCAAAACTAACTTTTTCGAAAAAACCTAATTTATACCAAAACTATTTTTTTCGAAAAAACCTAACTTATACCAAAACTAACTTTTTCGAAAAAACCTAACTTATACCAAAACTAACTTTTTCTAAAAAACCTAACTTATACCAAAACTAACTTTTTCTCAAAAACCTAACTTATACCAAAACTAACTTTTTCGAAAAAACCTAACTTATACCAAAACTAACTTTTTCTTAAAAACCTAACTTATACCAAAACTAACTTTTTCTCAAAAACCTAACTTATACCAAAACTAACTTTTTCGAAAAAACCTAACTTATACCAAAACTAACTTTTTCTTAAAAACCTAACTTATACCAAAACTAACTTTTTCTCAAAAACCTAACTTATACCAAAACTAACTTTTTCGAAAAAACCTAACTTATACCAAAACTAACTTTTTCTAAAAAACCTAACTTATACCAAAACTAACTTTTTCTCAAAAACCTAACTTATACCAAAACTAACTTTTTCGAAAAAACCTAACTTATACCAAAACTAACTTTTTCTTAAAAACCTAACTTATACCAAAACTAACTTTTTCTCAAAAACCTAACTTATACCAAAACTAACTTTTTCGAAAAAACCTAACTTATACCAAAACTAACTTTTTCTTAAAAACCTAACTTATACCAAAACTAACTTTTTCGAAAAAACCTAACTTATACCAAAACTAACTTTTTCTCAAAAACCTAACTTATACCAAAACTAACTTTTTCTCAAAAACCTAACTTGTACCAAAACTAACTTTTTCGAAAAAACCTAACTTATACCAAAACTAACTTTTTTGAAAAAACCTAACTTATACCAAAACTAACTTTTTCGAAAAAACCTAACTTTTACCAAAACTAACTTATTATAAAAAACCTAACTTTTTCTCAAAAACCTAACTTATACCAAAACTAACTTTTTCTTAAAAACCTAACTTTTTCTTAAAAATCTAACTTTTTCTTAAAAACCTAACTTATACCAAAACTAACTTTTTCGAAAAAACCTAACTTATAC
Organism: Anopheles funestus; assembly: GCF_943734845.2. Lineage (NCBI taxonomy): Eukaryota > Metazoa > Arthropoda > Insecta > Diptera > Culicidae > Anopheles > Anopheles funestus. Next base: position 38,324 of record NW_026045289.1, on the reverse strand, counting down.
CAAAACTAACTTTTTCGAAAAAACCTAACTTTTTCGAAAAAACCTAACTTATACCAAAACTAACTTTTTCTTAAAAATCTAACTTTTTCTTAAAAACCTAACTTATACCAAAACTAACTTTTTCTTAAAAACCTTACTTATACCAAAACTAACTTTTTCGAAAAAACCTAACTTTTTCTAAAAAACCTAACTTATACCAAAACTAACTTTTTCGAAAAAACCTAACTTATACCAAAACTAACTTTTTCTTAAAAACCTAACTTATACCAAAACTAACTTTTTCTTAAAAACCTAACTTATACCAAAACTAACTTTTTCGAAAAAACCTAACTTATACCAAAACTAACTTTTTCGAAAAAACCTAACTTATACCAAAACTAACTTTTTCTAAAAAACCTAACTTTTTCGAAAAAACCTAACTTATACCAAAACTAACTTTTTCGAAAAAACCTAACTTATACCAAAACTAACTTTTTCTTAAAAACCTAACTTATACCAAAACTAACTTTTTCGAAAAAACCTAACTTTTTCTAAAAAACCTAACTTATACCAAAACTAACTTTTTCGAAAAAACCTAACTTATACCAAAACTAACTTTTTCTTAAAAACCTAACTTATACCAAAACTAACTTTTTCTAAAAAACCTAACTTATACCAAAACTAACTTTTTCGAAAAAACCTAACTTTTTCGAAAAAACCTAACTTTTACCAAAACTAACTTTTTCGAAAAAACCTAACTTATACCAAAACTAACTTTTTCTAAAATACCTAACTTATACCAAAACTAATTTTTTCGAAAAAACCTAACTTATACCAAAACTAACTTTTTCTTAAAAACCTAACTTATACCAAAACTAACTTTTTCTCAAAAACCTAACTTATACCAAAACTAACTTTTTCTCAAAAACCTAACTTATACCAATACTAACTTTTTCGAAAAAACCTAACTTATACCAAAACTAACTTTTTCGAAAAAACCTAACTCATAAAAAAACTAACTTTTTCGAAAAAACCTAACTTATAAAAAAACTAACTTTTTCGAAAAAACCTAACTTATACCAAAACTAACTTTTTCGAAAAAACCTAACTTATACCAAAACTAACTTTTTCGAAAAAACCTAACTTATACCAAAACTAACTTTTTCGACAAAACCTAACTTATACCAAAACTAACTTTTTCTAAAAAACCTTACTTTTTCGAAAAAACCTAACTTTTACCAAAACTAACTTTTTCGAAAAAACCTAACTTATACCAAAACTAACTTTTTCGAAAAAACCTAACTTATACCAAAACTAACTTTTTCTAAAAAACCTAACTTATACCAAAACTAACTTTTTCGAAAAAACCTAACTTTTTCGAAAAAACCTAACTTTTACCAAAACTAACTTTTTCGAAAAAACCTAACTTATACCAAAACTAACTTTTTCTAAAAAACCTAACTTATACCAAAACTAACTTTTTCGAAAAAACCTAACTTATACCAAAACTAACTTTTTCTTAAAAACCTAACTTATACCAAAACTAACTTTTTCGAAAAAACCTAACTTATACCAAAACTAACTTTTTCGAAAAAACCTAACTTATACCAATACTAACTTTTTCGAAAAAACCTAACTTATACCAAAACTAACTTTTTCGAAAAAACCTAACTCATACCAAAACTAACTTTTTCGAAAAAACCTAACTTATAAAAAAACTAACTTTTTCGAAAAAACCTAACTTATACCAAAACTAACTTTTTCGAAAAAACCTAACTTATACCAAAACTAACTTTTTCGAAAAAACCTAACTTATACCAAAACTAACTTTTTCGAAAAAACCTAACTTATACCAAAACTAACTTTTTCTAAAAAACCTTACTTTTTCGAAAAAACCTAACTTTTACCAAAACTAACTTTTTCGAAAAAACCTAACTTATACCAAAACTAACTTTTTCTTAAAAACCTAACTTATACCAAAACTAACTTTTTCTTAAAAACCTAACTTATACCAAAACTAACTTTTTCTAAAAAACCTACCTCATACCAAAACTAACTTTTTCGAAAAAACCTAACTTTTACCCAAACTAACTTTTTCGAAAAAACCTAACTTATACCAAAACTAACTTTTTCGAAAAAACCTAACTTATACTAAAACTAACTTTTTCTTAAAAACCTAACTTATACCAAAACTAACTTTTTCGAAAAAACCTAACTTATACCAATACTAACTTTTTCGAAAAAACCTAACTTATACCAAAACTAACTTTTTCGAAAAAACCTAACTTATACCAAAACTAACTTTTTCGAAAAAACCTAACTTATACCAAAACTAACTTTTTCTTAAAAACCTAACTTATACCAAAACTAACTTTTTCTAAAAAACCTAACTTTTTCAAAAAAACCTAACTTTTACCAAAACTAACTTTTTCGAAAAAACCTAACTTATACCAAAACTAACTTTTTCGAAAAAACCTAACTTATACCAAAACTAACTTTTTCGAAAAAACCTAACTTATACCAAAACTAACTTTTTCGAAAAAACCTAACTTATACCAAAACTAACTTTTTCGAAAAAACCTAACTTATACCAAAACTAACTTTTTCGAAAAAACCTAACTTATACCAAAACTAACTTTTTCTTAAAAACCTAACTTATACCAAAACTAACTTTTTCGAAAAAACCTAACTTATACCAATACTAACTTTTTCGAAAAAACCTAACTTATACCAAAACTAACTTTTTCGAAAAAACCTAACTCATACCAAAACTAACTTTTTCGAAAAAACCTAACTTATACCAAAACTCACTTTTTCTAAAAAACCTAACTTTTACCAAAACTAACTTTTTCTAAAAAACCTTACTTATACCAAAACTAACTTTTTCTAAAAAAACCTAACTTATACCAAAACTAACTTTTTCGAAAAAACCTAACTTATACCAAAACTAACTTTTTCGAAAAAACCTAACTTATACCAAAACTAACTTTTTCGAAAAAACCTAATTTATACCAAAACTAACTTTTTCGAAAAAACCTAACTTATACCAAAACTAACTTTTTCGAAAAAACCTAACTTATACCAAAACTAACTTTTTCTAAAAAACCTAACTTATACCAAAACTAACTTTTTCTCAAAAACCTAACTTATACCAAAACTAACTTTTTCGAAAAAACCTAACTTATACCAAAACTAACTTTTTCGAAAAAACCTAACTTATACCAAAACTAACTTTTTCTAAAAAACCTTACTTCTTCGAAAAAAACCTAACTTATACCAAAACTAACTTTTTCGAAAAAACCTAACTTATACCAAAACTAACTTTTTCTCAAAAACCTAACTTATACCAAAACTAACTTTTTCTTAAAAACCTAACTTATACCAAAACTAACTTTTTCGAAAAAACCTAACTTATACCAAAACTAACTTTTTCTTAAAAACCTAACTTATACCAAAACTAACTTTTTCGAAAAAACCTAACTTTTTCTAAAAAACCTAACTTTTACCAAAACTAACTTTTTCGAAAAAACCTAACTTTTTCATAAAAACCTAACTTATACCAAAACTAACTTTTTCGAAAAAACCTAACTTATACCAAAACTAACTTTTTCTTAAAAACCTAACTTATACCAAAACTAACTTTTTCTAAAAAACCTTACTTTTTCGAAAAAACCTAACTTATACCAAAACTAACTTTTTCGAAAAAACCTAACTTATACCAAAACTAACTTTTTCTTAAAAACCTAACTTATACCAAAACTAACTTTTTCGAAAAAACCTAACTTATACCAAAACTAACTTTCTCTTAAAAACCTAACTTATACCAAAACTAACTTTTTCTAAAAAACCTTACTTTTTCGAAAAAACCTAACTTTTACCAAAACTAACTTTTTCGAAAAAACCTAACTTTTTCATAAAAACCTAACTTATACCAAAACTAACTTTTTCGAAAAAACCTAACTTATACCAAAACTAACTTTTTCTTAAAAACCTAACTTATACCAAAACTAACTTTTTCTCAAAAACCTAACTTATACCAAAACTAACTTTTTCGAAAAAACCTAACTTATACCAAAACTAACTTTTTCGAAAAAACCTAACTTATACCAAAACTAACTTTTTCTTAAAAACCTAACTTTTTCTTAAAAACCTAACTTATACCAAAACTAACTTTTTCGAAAAAACCTAACTTATACCAAAACTAACTTTTTCGAAAAAACCTAACTTATACCAAAACTAACTTTTTCTAAAAAACCTAACTTATACAAAAACTAACTTTTTCGAAAAAACCTAACGTATACCAAAACTAACTTTTTCGAAAAAGCCTAACTTATACCAAAACTAACTTTTTCGAAAAAACCTAACTTTTTCTTAAAAACCTAACTTATACCAAAACTAACTTTTTCGAAAAAACCTAACTTATACCAAAACTAACTTTTTCGAAAAAACCTAACGTATACCAAAACTAACTTTTTCGAAAAAACCTAACTTATACCAAAACTAACTTTTTCGAAAAAACCTAACTTATACCAAAACTAACTTATTCTAAAAAATCTAACTTTTACCAAAACTAACTTTTTCTAAAAAACCTAACTTATACCAAAACTAACTTTTTCGAAAAAACCTAACTTATACCAAAACCAACTTTTTCGAAAAAACCTAACTTATACCAAAACTAACTTTTTCTAAAAAACCCAACTTTTTCGAAAAAACCTAACTTTTACAAAAACTAACTTTTTCTAAAAAAACTAATTTTTCGAAAAAACCTAACTTTTACACAAACTAACTTTTTCGAAAAAACCTAACTTATACCAAAACTAACTTTTTCTCAAAAACCTAACTTTTTCTTAAAAACCTAACTTATACCAAAACTAACTTTTTCGAAAAAACCTAACTTATACCAAAACTAACTTTTTCGAAAAAACCTAACTTATACCAAAACTAACTTTTTCGAAAAAACCTAACTTATACCAAAACTAACTTTTTCGAAAAAACCTAACTTATACCAAAACTAACTTTTTCGAAAATACCTAACTTATACCAAAACTAACTTTTTCTAAAAAACCTAACTTATACCAAAACTAACTTTTTCTCAAAAACCTAACTTATACCAAAACTAACTTTTTCTCAAAAACCTAACTTATACCAAAACTAACTTTTTCTAAAAAACCTAACTTATACCAAAACTAACTTTTTCGAAAAAACCTAACTTTTAGCAAAACTAACTTTTTCGAAAAAACCTAACTTTTTCGAAAAAACTTAACTTATACCAAAACTAACTTATTCTAAAAAACCTAACTTTTACCAAAATTAACTTTTTCTAAAAAACCTAACTTATACCAAAACTAACTTTTTCGAAAAAACCTATCTATTACCAAAACTAACTTTTTCGAAAAAACCTAACTTATACCAAAACTAACTTTTTCTAAAAAACCTAACTTATACCAAAACTAACTTTTTCGAAAAAACCTAACTTATACCAAAACTAACTTTTTCTCAAAAACCTAACTTATACCAAAACTAACTTTTTCGAAAAAACCTAACTTATACCAAAACTAACTTTCTCTCAAAAACCTAATTTATACCAAAACTAACTTTTTCGAAAAAACCTAACTTATACCAAAACTAACTTTTCTTAAAAACCTAACTTTTTCTTAAAAACCTAACTTATACCAAAACTAACTTTTTCTCAAAAACCTAACTTATACCAAAACTAACTTTTTCGAAAAAACCTAACTTATACCAAAACTAACTTTTTCTTAAAAACCTAACTTATACCAAAACTAACTTTTTCTCAAAAACCTAACTTATACCAAACCTAACTTTTTCTAAAAAAACTAATTTTTCGAAAAAACCTAACTTATACCAAAACTAACTATTTCTAAAAAACCTAACTTATACCAAAACTAACTTTTTTAAAAAACCTAACTTTTTCTTAAAAACCTAACTTATACCAAAACTAACTTTTTCGAAAAAACCTAACTTATACCAAAACTAACTTTTTCGAAAAAACCTAACTTATACCAAAACTAACTTTTTCGAAAAAACCTAACTTATACCAAAACTAACTTTTTCGAAAAAACCTAACTTATACCAAAACTAACTTTTTCTCAAAAACCTAACTTATACCAAAACTAACTTTTTCGAAAAAACCTAATGTTGCAAACGCAACTCTCTACGCCCGTGATTTACCGTTTAAATAACGACGCAACAATCAATATGTTATAATTCGTATAACACTTTTATTTTACTCTGTGGCGGGGTTTTTAAAAACGCGGTACTTGGACGGTTTATAATGCGCAGAGGCCGTTTGCCCTACGCACGCTCCTTATATCCCTTTTTTTCCCGCGATGGCCGTTGCGCTCTCGCTTCGCTCCGATCATGGCCCTTTCGATCATGTTCGAAATTTCTATTTTGTCACTTTGACAGCCAAGGTGCCTACATCCTACCCTATCCTGTCATGGTTTGTTTATGTTTCCCTACCATTGTCCTGCTATAACCGTTACCATGCGGTTCGTCGGCACGGTTACATCGTAACATTCTCCCCACCGGTATGCCACTTTAGTGGCCTACCTTCGTTGTGCCGACGTCCAATAGTGCGATATTCACCGCTGGCCTCTCCAATAAACCACTTAACGTTTGTACCGTCACGCGACGCACCTGATTGTCGATAGTACGACACACCTTGACAATCCGTCCCCTTGGCCAGCAGTTTCTAGGATTGTTTCCGTCTGCGATCAGCACCAGGTCGCCCTCCTCCAGCGGTTTTGTAGGCTGAAACCACTTTGTTCGTCTCGTCAACGTCGGTAGGTACTCGTTCACCCATCGTTTCCAAAACATATCTGCAAACTGCTGTGCTGACTTCCAGGACCTACGTACAGATGGGATGGAATCATCGAACGGTATCGGTGGCTTGCTTCCGTTTGAACTACGGTCGTGCTGACGATGGCTAGTGTCAGTTTTTACATCCTTACGACCGCTAGTATGCTTTACCCCTCTGCTGGCAGCGCGCACTAGCTCCTTCGTCCATTCGTTGAATGTCGCCAAAGTGACGTGCGTATGACCGTTTTGGTAGTAATACCAGTTCAGCCTCACGTACGGCGGCAGCTTGTCCACGAGCTCCTCTAACAGCGGTCCTCCATCAAAGTAGTTGTGCAGTCCGGAACCCGTTATAGATGCGCAGAAATTCCGCACAGCCACACCATAATCCACCAACGTGTCGAAGCTGTCGTCCTTTATAGGCGGCGTGCGTCTTATGTTGGCCATCAACGTGTTCACCACTAGTTCAGGACGTCCATAACACTCCTTCAGGATCTCGATGGCCTCCGGAACGCTGTCAGGATACAGCAAACAGCTGGCAACCGCTTCACGCGCCTTCCCTTTCAAACACGCTTGTAGCCGCAGCATGTTCTCTCCGTTGGTATAGCCGCATATCGCAGTGGAGTGCTCGTAATACGATATGAAAGCCATCCACTCCTTCGGGTTGCCACTGAATGCTGGAAGCTCTTTGCTCGTGCACTTTCTCGCCGAGATCTGGCACTGACTAAACGTCGGAAAACTAGTTATATGGTTATATGCCGATTGTTGTGTAGTTTCTGCCGGCTTAACAGGCACAAAACTAACGGCCGGTCTATATGGTTCAACACGCGGCTTTGGACTGCTTGTAGTCGGACGCATAGATTCTTCCAGCAGCCGTTTCTTTTCGGCCATACGGCGTTGCTCACATCGTTCAATTGCGAGCAATCTCTCTTCAAGCAGCTGTTGTTCGCACTGCTTGTCTATCCTCTCCATTTCCTCCTCGATCGCCGTAGATCGTGCTGCGGGCTTCCTTACGGACGTATTCCTTGGCGGCACATCGATAATGTAAGGCGGGAGGAAACTACTCTGCGGTTGTACCGGCCTTTTGGCGGTGGCTTGGGCACGAACCACTTGTTGCCTTTGATCAGTTTCACCTATACGGTCCGTATCACGTAGCCACTGATCAATTTCGTCTTCCTTTTCAGCAATCGACGAAGTTGTATCCACCACAACTTCCGCTATTTCACGCTCGATCGCTTGTAGCTCGCGCTTGGCTTCGCGAGCTCTCCTTACTAACTCGTTCAGTGTCTCATTTCGCGTAGATGACGCCCTCGAGGATGGCCTCGATGATGCCCGTCCAGCTTCCGTAGGCCTGATCGTTGAATTGGCCAACGGATCTGTGCTGTTCCTGCCGGATCCACGGATGCTGCTTGGTCTACTGACGGAGGGGGGAAGCAGCTCCAGCCCTTCGCAAATAGGCGCTCCTTGATTCGGGATCGGTGTACGGGACATTCTGCAAGCTTCACTTCACTTACACTCACGACGTAACGAGTTATGAATCGCGATAAACTACGCGTTGTAATAATATAACTACGCGTTGTAATAACGTAACAAACGCGTTTTTAAAAAAATGTTGCAAACGCAACTCTCTACGCCCGTGATTTACCGTTTAAATAACGACGCAACAATCAATATGTTATAATTCGTATAACACTTTTATTTTACTCTGTGGCGGGGTTTTTAAAAACGCGGTACTTGGACGGTTTATAATGCGCAGAGGCCGTTTGCCCTACGCACGCTCCTTATATCCCTTTTTTTCCCGCGATGGCCGTTGCGCTCTCGCTTCGCTCCGATCATTGCCCTTTCGATCATGTTCGAAATTTCTATTTTGTCACTTTGACAGCCAAGGTGCCTACATCCTACCCTATCCTGTCATGGTTTGTTTATGTTTCCCTACCATTGTCCTGCTATAACCGTTACCATGCGGTTCGTCGGCACGGTTACATCGTAACACCTAACTTATACAGAAACTAACTTTTTCGAAAAAACCTAACTTTTTCTTAAAAACCTAACTTATACCAAAACTAACTTTTTCGAAAAAACCTAACTTATACCAAAACTAACTTTTTCGAAAAAACCTAACTTATACCAAAACTAACTTTTTCGAAAAAACCTAACTTATACCAAAACTAACTTTTTCGAAAAAACCTAACTTATACCAAAACTAACTTTTTCGAAAAAACCTAACTTATACCAAAACTAACTTTTTCTCAAAAACCTAACTTATACCAAAACTAACTTTTTCGAAAAAACCTAACTTATACCAAAACTAACTTTTTCGAAAAAACCTAACTTTTTCGAAAAAACCTAACTTATACCAAAACTAACTTTTTCGAAAAAACCTAACTTATACCAAAACTAACTTTTTCGAAAAAACCTAACTTATACCAAAACTAACTTTTTCTCAAAAACCTAACGTATACCAAAACTAACTTTTTCGAAAAAACCTAACTTATACCAAAACTAACTTTTTCGAAAAAACCTAACTTATACCAAAACTAACTTTTTCGAAAAAACCTAACTTATACCAAAACTAACTTTTTCGAAAAAACCTAACTTATACCAAAACTAACTTTTTCGAAAAAACCTAACTTATACCAAAACTAACTTATTCTAAAAAACCTTACTTTTTCTCAAAAACCTAACTTATACCAAAACTAACTTTTTCGAAAAAACCTAACTTATACCAAAACTAACTTTTTCTTAAAAACCTAACTTATACCAAAACTAACTTTCTCGAAAAAACCTAACTTATACCAAAACTAACTTTTTCGAAAAAACCTAACTTTTTCTTAAAAACCTAACTTATACCAAAACTAACTTTTTCGAAAAAACCTAACTCATACCAAAACTAACTTTTTCGAAAAAACCTAACTTATACCAAAACTAACTTTTTCTTAAAAACCTATTTTATACCAAAACTAACTTTTTCGAAAAAACCTAACTTTTTCTCAAAAACCTAACTTATACCAAAACTAACTTTTTCGAAAAAACCTAACTTATACCAAAACTAACTTTTTCGAAAAAACCTAACTTTTTCGAAAAAACCTAACTTATACCAAAACTAACTTTTTCGAAAAAACCTATTTTATACCAAAACTAACTTTTTCTCAAAAACCTAACTTATACCAAAACTAACTTTTTCGAAAAAACCTAACTTATACCAAAACTAACTTTTTCGAAAAAACCTAACTTTTTCTTAAAAACCTAACTTATACCAAAACTAACTTTTTCGAAAAAACCTAACTTATACCAAAACTAACTTTTTCGAAAAAACCTAACTTATACCAAAACTAACTTTTTCGAAAAAACCTAACTTATACCAAAACTAACTTTTTCGAAAAAACCTAACTTATACCAAAACTAACTTTTTCTCAAAAACCTTACTTTTTCGAAAAAACCTAACATATACCAAAACTAACTTTTTCGAAAAAACCTAACTTATACCAAAACTAACTTTTTCGAAAAAACCTAACTTATACCAAAACTAACTTTTTCTAAAAAACCTAACTTATACAAAAACTAACTTTTTCGAAAAAACCTAACGTATACCAAAACTAACTTTTTCGAAAAAACCTAACTTATACCAAAACTAACTTTTTCGAAAAAACCTAACTTTTTCTTAAAAACCTAACTTATACCAAAACTAACTTTTTCGAAAAAACCTAACTTATACCAAAACTAACTTTTTCGAAAAAACCTAACGTATACCAAAACTAACTTTTTCGAAAAAACCTAACTTATACCAAAACTAACTTTTTCGAAAAAACCTAACTTATACCAAAACTAACTTATTCTAAAAAATCTAACTTTTACCAAAACTAACTTTTTCTAAAAAACCTAACTTATACCAAAACTAACTTTTTCGAAAAAACCTAACTTATACCAAAACTAACTTTTTCGAAAAAACCTAACTTATACCAAAACTAACTTTTTCTAAAAAACCCAACTTTTTCGAAAAAACCTAACTTTTACCAAAACTAACTTTTTCTAAAAAAACTAATTTTTCGAAAAAACCTAACTTTTACACAAACTAACTTTTTCGAAAAAACCTAACTTATACCAAAACTAACTTTTTCTCAAAAACCTAACTTTTTCTTAAAAACCTAACTTTTACCAAAACTAACTTTTTCGAAAAAACCTAACTTATACCAAAACTAACTTTTTCTTAAAAACCTAACTTATACCAAAACTAACTTTTTCGAAAAAACCTAACTTATACCAAAACTAACTTTTTCGAAAAAACCTAACTTATACCAAAACTAACTTTTTCGAAAAAACCTAACTTATACCAAAACTAACTTTTTCGAAAAAACCTAACTTATACCAAAACTAACTTTTTCTCAAAAACCTAACGTATACCAAAACTAACTTTTTCGAAAAAACCTAACTTATACCAAAACTAACTTTTTCGAAAAAACCTAACTTTTTCTTAAAAACCTAACTTATACCAAAACTAACTTTTTCGAAAAAACCTAACTTATACCAAAACTAACTTTTTCGAAAAAACCTAACGTATACCAAAACTAACTTTTTCGAAAAAACCTAACTTATACCAAAACTAACTTTTTCGAAAAAATCTAACTTATACCAAAACTAACTTTTTCGAAAAAACCTAACTTATACCAAAACTAACTTTTTCTCAAAAACCTAACTTATACCAAAACTAACTTTTTCGAAAAAACCTAACTTATACCAAAACTAACTTTTTCGAAAAAACCTAACTTTTTCTTAAAAACCTAACTTATACCAAAACTAACTTTTTCTCAAAAACCTAACTTATACCAAAACTAACTTTTTCGAAAAAACCTAACTTATACCAAAACTAACTTCTTCGAAAAAACCTAACTTTTTCTTAAAAACCTAACTTATACCAAAACTAACTTTTTCTAAAAAACCTAACTTATACCAAAACTAACTTTTTCGAAAAAACCTAACTTATACCAAAACTAACTTTTTCGAAAAAACCTAACTTATACCAAAACTAACTTTTTCTTAAAAACCTAACTTATACCAAAACTAACTTTTTCTCAAAAACCTAACTTATACCAAACCTAACTTTTTCTAAAAAAACTAATTTTTCGAAAAAACCTAACTTATACCAAAACTAACTTTTTCTCAAAAACCTAACTTATTCCAAAACTAACTATTTCGAAAAAACCTAACTTATACCAAAACTAACTTTTTTAAAACCTAACTTTTTCTTAAAAACCTAACTTATACCAAAACTAACTTTTTCGAAAAAACCTAACTTATACCAAAACTAACTTTTTCGAAAAAACCTAACTTATACCAAAACTAACTTTTTCGAAAAAACCTAACTTATACCAAAACTAACTTTTTCGAAAAAACCTAACTTATACCAAAACTAACTTTTTCGAAAAAACCTAACTTATACCAAAACTAACTTTTTCGAAAAAACCTAACTTATACCAAAACTAACTTTTTCGAAAAAACCTAACTTATACCAAAACTAACTTTTTCGAAAAAACCTAACTTATACCAAAACTAACTTTTTCGAAAAAACCTAACTTTTTCGAAAAAAAAATAACTTTTACCAAAACTAACTTTTTCTCAAAAACCTAACTTATACCAAAACTAACTTTTTCGAAAAAACCTAACTTATACCAAAACTAACTTCTTCGAAAAAACCTAACTTTTTCTTAAAAACCTAACTTATACCAAAACTAACTTTTTCTAAAAAACCTAACTTATACCAAAACTAACTTTTTCGAAAAAACCTAACTTATACCAAAACTAACTTTTTCGAAAAAACCTAACTTATACCAAAACTAACTTTTTCTTAAAAACCTAACTTATACCAAAACTAACTTTTTCTCAAAAACCTAACTTATACCAAACCTTACTTTTTCTAAAAAAACTAATTTTTCGAAAAAACCTAACTTATACCAAAACTAACTTTTTCTCAAAAACCTAACTTATTCCAAAACTAACTATTTCGAAAAAACCTAACTTATACCAAAACTAACTTTTTTAAAAACCTAACTTTTTCTTAAAAACCTAACTTATACCAAAACTAACTTTTTCGAAAAAACCTAACTTATACCAAAACTAACTTTTTCGAAAAAACCTAACTTATACCAAAACTAACTTTTTCTCAAAAACCTAACTTATACCAAAACTAACTAATTCGAAAAAACCTAACTTATAAAAAAACTAACTTTTTCGAAAAAACCTAACTTATACCAAAACTAACTTTTTCGAAAAAACCTAACTTATACCAAAACTAACTTTTCTTAAAAACCTAACTTTTTCTTAAAAACCTAACTTATACCAAAACTAACTTTTTCTAAAAAACCTAACTTATACCAAAACTAACTTTTTCTCAAAAACCTAACTTATACCAAAACTAACTTTTTCGAAAAAACCTAACTTATACCAAAACTAACTTTTTCTAAAAAACCTAACTTATACCAAAACTAACTTTTTCGAAAAAACCTAACTTTTAGCAAAACTAACTTTTTCGAAAAAACCTAACTTTTTCGAAAAAACTTAACTTATACCAAAACTAACTTATTCTAAAAAACCTAACTTTTACCAAAATAAACTTTTTCTAAAAAACCTAACTTATACCAAAACTAACTTTTTCGAAAAAACCTAACTTATACCAAAACTAACTTTTTCGAAAAAACCTAACTTATACCAAAACTAACTTTTTCTAAAAAACCTAACTTATACCAAAACTAACTTTTTCGAAAAAACCTAACTTATACCAAAACTAACTTTTTCTCAAAAACCTAACTTATACCAAAACTAACTTTTTCGAAAAAACCTAACTTATACCAAAACTAACTTTTTCGAAAAAACCTAACTTTTTCTTAAAAACCTAACTTATACCAAAACTAACTTTTTCTCAAAAACCTAACTTATACCAAAACTAACTTTTTCTCAAAAACCTAACTTATACCAAAACTAACTTTTTCTAAAAAACCTAACTTTTTCTTAAAAACCTAACTTATACCAAAACTAACTTTTTCGAAAAAACCTAACTTATACCAAAACTAACTTTTTCTCAAAAACCTAACTTATACCAAAACTAACTTTTTCGAAAAAACCTAACTTATACCAAAACTAACTTTTTCTAAAAAACCTAACTTATACCAAAACTAACTTTTTCGAAAAAACCTAACTTATACCAAAACTAACTTTTTCGAAAAAACCTAACTTTTTCTTAAAAACCTAACTTATACCAAAACTAACTTTTTCTCAAAAACCTAACTTATACCAAAACTAACTTTTTCTCAAAAACCTAACTTATACCAAAACTAACTTTTTCTCAAAAACCTAACTTATACCAAAACTAACTTTTTCGAAAAAACCTAACTTTTTCTTAAAAACCTAACTTATACCAAAACTAACTTTTTCGAAAAAACCTAACTTATACCAAAACTAACTTTTTCTCAAAAACCTAACTTATACCAAAACTAACTTTTTCGAAAAAACCTAACTTATACCAAAACTAACTTTTTCTAAAAAACCTAACTTATACCAAAACTAACTTTTTCGAAAAAACCTAACTTATACCAAAACTAACTTTTTCTCAAAAACCTAACTTATACCAAAACTAACTTTTTCGAAAAAACCTAACTTATACCAAAACTAACTTTTTCTCAAAAACCTAACTTTTTCTTAAAAACCTAACTTATACCAAAACTAACTTTTTCTCAAAAACCTAACTTATACCAAAACTAACTTTTTCTCAAAAACCTAACTTTTACCAAAACTAACTTATTCTAAAAAACTTAACTTATACCAAAACTAACTTTTTCTCAAAAACCTAACTTATACCAAAACTAACTTTTTCGAAAAAACCTAACTTATACCAAAACTAACTTTTTCGAAAAAACCTAACTTATACCAAAACTAACTTTTTCGAAAAAACCTAACTTATACCAAAACTAACTTTTTCGAAAAAACCTAACTTATACCAAAACTAACTTTTTCGAAAAAACCTAACTTTTTCATAAAAACCTAACTTATACCAAAACTAACTTTTTCTAAAAAACCTAACTTATAATAAAACTAACTTTTTCTAAAAAAAATAACTTATACCAAAACTAACTTTTTCGAAAAAACCTAACTTTTAGCAAAACTAACTTATTCTAAAAAACTTAACTTATACCAAAACTAACTTTTTCGAAAAAACCTAACTTATACCAAAACTAACTTTTTCGAAAAAACCTAACTTTTTCGAAAAAACTTAACTTATAAAAAAACTAACTTATTCTAAAAAACCTAACTTTTACCAAAACTAACTTTTTCTAAAAAACCTAACTTATACCAAAACTAACTTTTTCGAAAAAACCTAACTTTTAGCAAAACTAACTTATTCTAAAAAACTTAACTTATACCAAAACTAACTTTTTCGAAAAAACCTAACTTATACCAAAACTAACTTTTTCGAAAAAACCTAACTTTTTCGAAAAAACTTAACTTATAAAAAAACTAACTTATTCTAAAAAACCTAACTTTTACCAAAACTAACTTTTTCTAAAAAACCTAACTTATACCAAAACTAACTTTTTCTTAAAAACCTAAGTTATACCAAAACTAACTTTTTCGAAAAAACCTAACTTATACCAAAACTAACTTTTTCGAAAAAACCTAACTTATACCAAAACTAACTTTTTCGAAAAAACCTAACTTATACCACAACTAACTTTTTCGAAAAAACCTAACTTTTACCAAAACTAACTTATTCTAAAAAACCTTACTTTTTCTCAAAAACCTAACTTATACCAAAACTAACTTTTTCTTAAAAACCTAACTTTTTCGAAAAAACCTAACTTATAATAAAACTAACTTTTTCTAAAAAACCTAACTTATACCAAAACTAACTTTTTCGAAAAAACCTAACTTTTAGCAAAACTAACTTATTCTAAAAAACTTAACTTATACCAAAACTAACTTTTTCGAAAAAACCTAACTTATACCAAAACTAACTTTTTCGAAAAAACCTAACTTTTTCGAAAAAACTTAACTTATAAAAAAACTAACTTATTCTAAAAAACCTAACTTTTACCAAAACTAACTTTTTCTAAAAAACCTAACTTATACCAAAACTAACTTTTTCTTAAAAACCTAACTTATACCAAAACTAACTTTTTCGAAAAACCCTAACTTATACCAAAACTAACTTTTTCGAAAAAACCTAACTTATACCACAACTAACTTTTTCGAAAAAACCTAACTTTTACCAAAACTAACTTATTCTAAAAAACCTTACTTTTTCTCAAAAACCTAACTTATACCAAAACTAATTTTTTCTTAAAAACCTAACTTATACCAAAACTAACTTTTTCTCAAAAACCTAACTTATACCAAAACTAACTTTTTCGAAAAAACATAACTTATACCAAAACTAACTTTTTCTAAAAAACCTAACTTATACCAAAACTAACTTTTTCGAAAAAACCTAACTTATACCAAAACTAACTTTTTCTCAAAAACCTAACTTATACCAAAACTAACTTTTTCGAAAAAACCTAACTTATACCAAAACTAACTTTTTCTCAAAAACCTAACTTATACCAAAACTAACTTTTTCGAAAAAACCTAACTTATACCAAAACTAACTTTTTCGAAAAAACCTAACTTATACCAAAACTAACTTTTTCGAAAAAACCTAACTTATACCAAAACTAACTTTTTCGAAAAAACCTAACTTATACCAAAACTAACTTTTTCTTAAAAACCTAACTTATACCACAACTAACTTTTTCTTAAAAACCTAACTTTTTCTTAAAAACCTAACTTATACCAAAACTAACTTTTTCGAAAAAACCTAACTTATACCAAAACTAACTTTTTCGAAAAAACCTAACTTATACCAAAACTAACTTTTTCGAAAAAACCTAACTTATACCAAAACTAACTTTTTCGAAAAAACCTAACTTATACCACAACTAACTATTTCGAAAAAACCTAACTTTTACCAAAACTAACTTATTCTAAAAAACCTTACTTTTTCTCAAAAACCTAACTTATACCAAAACTAACTTTTTCTTAAAAACCTAACTTTTTCTAAAAAACCTAACTTATACCAAAACTTACTTTTTCTAAAAAACCTAACTTATACCAAAACTAACTTTTTCTCAAAAACCTAACTTATACCAAAACCAACTTTTTCGAAAAAACCTAACTTATACCAAAACTAACTTTTTCTTAAAAACCTAACTTTTTCTCAAAAACCTAACTTATACCAAAACTAACTTTTTCGAAAAAACCTAACTTATACCAAAACTAACTTTTTCGAAAAAACCTAACTTATACCAAAACTAACTTTTTCGAAAAAACCTAACTTATCCAAAAACTAACTTTTTCGAAAAATCCTAACTTATACCAAAACTAACTTTTTCGAAAAAACCTAACTTATACCAAAACTAACTTTTTCGAAAAAACCTAACTTATACCACAACTAACTTTTTCGAAAAAACCTAACTTTTTCGAAAAAACCTAACTTTTACCAAAACTAACTTTTTCGAAAAAACCTAACTTTTTCTCAAAAACCTAACTTATACCAAAACTAACTTTTTCTTAAAAACCTAACTTTTTCTTAAAAACCTAACTTATACCAAAACTAACTTTTTCGAAAAAACCTAACTTATACCAAAACTAACTTTTTCGAAAAAACCTAACTTATACCAAAACTAACTTTTTCGAAAAAACCTAACTTATGCCAAAACTAACTTTTTTGAAAAAACCTAACTTATACCACAACTAACTTTTTCGAAAAAACCTAACTTTTTCGAAAAAACCTAACTTATACCAAAACTAACTTTTTCGAAAAAACCTAACTTTTTCTCAAAAACCTAACTTATACCAAAACTAACTTTTTCTAAAAAACCTAACTTATACCAAAACTAACTTTTTCTTAAAAACCTAACTTATACCAAAACTAACTTTTTCTCAAAAACCTAACTTATACCAAAACTAACTTTTTCTAAAAAACCTAACTTTTTCGAAAAAACCTAACTTATACCAAAACTAACTTTTTCGAAAAAACCTAACTTATACCAAAACTAACTTTTTCTTAAAAACCTAACTTTTTCTAAAAAACCTAACTTATACCAAAACTTACTTTTTCTAAAAAACCTAACTTATACCAAAACTAACTTTTTCTCAAAAACCTAACTTATACCAAAACCAACTTTTTCGAAAAAACCTAACTTATACCAAAACTAACTTTTTCTTAAAAACCTAACTTTTTCTCAAAAACCTAACTTATACCAAAACTAACTTTTTCGAAAAAACCTAACTTATACCAAAACTAACTTTTTCGAAAAAACCTAACTTATACCAAAACTAACTTTTTCGAAAAAACCTAACTTATCCAAAAACTAACTTTTCCGAAAAATCCTAACTTATACCAAAACTAACTTTTTCGAAAAAACCTAACTTATACCAAAACTAACTTTTTCGAAAAAACCTAACTTATACCACAACTAACTTTTTCGAAAAAACCTAACTTTTTCGAAAAAACCTAACTTATACCAAAACTAACTTTTTCGAAAAAACCTAACTTATACCAAAACTAACTTTTTCTTAAAAACCTAACTTTTTCGAAAAAACCTAACTTATAATAAAACTAACTTTTTCTAAAAAACCTAACTTATACCAAAACTAACTTTTTCGAAAAAACCTAACTTTTAGCAAAACTAACTTATTCTAAAAAACTTAACTTATACCAAAACTAACTTTTTCGAAAAAACCTAACTTATACCAAAACTAACTTTTTCGAAAAAACCTAACTTTTTCATAAAAAAATAACTTATACCAAAACTAACTTTTTCGAAAAAACCTAACTTATACCAAAACTAACTTTTTCTTAAAAACCTAACTTATACCAAAACTAACTTTTTCTTAAAAACCTTACTTTTTCTCAAAAACCTAACTTATACCAAAACTAACTTTTTCGAAAAAACTTAACTTATAAAAAAACTAACTTATTCTAAAAAACCTAACTTTTTCGAAAAAACCTAACTTATAATAAAACTAACTTTTTCTAAAAAACCTAACTTATACCAAAACTAACTTTTTCGAAAAAACCTAACTTTTAGCAAAACTAACTTATTCTAAAAAACTTAACTTATACCAAAACTAACTTTTTCGAAAAAACTTAACTTATAAAAAAACTAACTTATTCTAAAAAACCTAACTTTTACCAAAACTAACTTTTTCTAAAAAACCTAACTTATACCAAAACTAACTTTTTCTTAAAAACCTAACTTATACCAAAACTAACTTTTTCGAAAAAACCTAACTTATACCAAAACTAACTTTTTCGAAAAAACCTAACTTATACCACAACTAACTTTTTCGAAAAAACCTAACTTTTACCAAAACTAACTTATTCTAAAAAACCTTACTTTTTCTCAAAAACCTAACTTATACCAAAACTAATTTTTTCTTAAAAACCTAACTTATACCAAAACTAACTTTTTCTCAAAAACCTAACTTATACCAAAACTAACTTTTTCGAAAAAACATAACTTATACCAAAACTAACTTTTTCTAAAAAACCTAACTTATACCAAAACTAACTTTTTCGAAAAAACCTAACTTATACCAAAACTAACTTTTTCTCAAAAACCTAACTTATACCAAAACTAACTTTTTCGAAAAAACCTAACTTATACCAAAACTAACTTTTTCTCAAAAACCTAACTTATACCAAAACTAACTTTTTCGAAAAAACCTAACTTATACCAAAACTAACTTTTTCGAAAAAACCTATCTTATACCAAAACTAACTTTTTCGAAAAAACCTAACTTATACCAAAACTAACTTTTTCGAAAAAACCTAACTTATACCAAAACTAACTTTTTCTTAAAAACCTAACTTATACCACAACTAACTTTTTCTTAAAAACCTAACTTTTTCTTAAAAACCTAACTTATACCAAAACTAACTTTTTCGAAAAAACCTAACTTATACCAAAACTAACTTTTTCGAAAAAACCTAACTTATACCAAAACTAACTTTTTCGAAAAAACCTAACTTATACCAAAACTAACTTTTTCGAAAAAACCTAACTTATACCACAACTAACTTTTTCGAAAAAACCTAACTTTTACCAAAACTAACTTATTCTAAAAAACCTTACTTTTTCTCAAAAACCTAACTTATACCAAAACTAACTTTTTCTTAAAAACCTAACTTTTTCTAAAAAACCTAACTTATACCAAAACTTACTTTTTCTAAAAAACCTAACTTATACCAAAACTAACTTTTTCTCAAAAACCTAACTTATACCAAAACCAACTTTTTCGAAAAAACCTAACTTATACCAAAACTAACTTTTTCTTAAAAACCTAACTTTTTCTCAAAAACCTAACTTATACCAAAACTAACTTTTTCGAAAAAACCTAACTTATACCAAAACTAACTTTTTCGAAAAAACCTAACTTATACCAAAACTAACTTTTTCGAAAAAACCTAACTTATCCAAAAACTAACTTTTTCGAAAAAACCTAACTTATACCAAAACTAACTTTTTCGAAAAAACCTAACTTATACCAAAACTAACTTTTTCGAAAAAACCTAACTTATACCACAACTAACTTTTTCGAAAAAACCTAACTTTTTCGAAAAAACCTAACTTATACCAAAACTAACTTTTTCGAAAAAACCTAACTTTTTCTCAAAAACCTAACTTATACCAAAACTAACTTTTTCTTAAAAACCTAACTTTTTCTTAAAAACCTAACTTATACCAAAACTAACTTTTTCGAAAAAACCTAACTTATACCAAAACTAACTTTTTCGAAAAAACCTAACTTATACCAAAACTAACTTTTTCGAAAAAACCTAACTTATGCCAAAACTAACTTTTTTGAAAAAACCTAACTTATACCACAACTAACTTTTTCGAAAAAACCTAACTTTTTCGAAAAAACCTAACTTATACCAAAACTAACTTTTTCGAAAAAACCTAACTTTTTCTCAAAAACCTAACTTATACCAAAACTAACTTTTTCTAAAAAACCTAACTTATACCAAAACTAACTTTTTCTTAAAAACCTAACTTATACCAAAACTAACTTTTTCTCAAAAACCTAACTTATACCAAAACTAACTTTTTCTAAAAAACCTAACTTTTTCGAAAAAACCTAACTTATACCAAAACTAACTTTTTCGAAAAAACCTAACTTATACCAAAACTAACTTTTTCTTAAAAACCTAACTTTTTCTAAAAAACCTAACTTATACCAAAACTTACTTTTTCTAAAAAACCTAACTTATACCAAAACTAACTTTTTCTCAAAAACCTAACTTATACCAAAACCAACTTTTTCGAAAAAACCTAACTTATACCAAAACTAACTTTTTCTTAAAAACCTAACTTTTTCTCAAAAACCTAACTTATACCAAAACTAACTTTTTCGAAAAAACCTAACTTATACCAAAACTAACTTTTTCGAAAAAACCTAACTTATACCAAAACTAACTTTTTCGAAAAAACCTAACTTATCCAAAAACTAACTTTTTCGAAAAAACCTAACTTATACCAAAACTAACTTTTTCGAAAAAACCTAACTTATACCAAAACTAACTTTTTCGAAAAAACCTAACTTATACCACAACTAACTTTTTCGAAAAAACCTAACTTTTTCGAAAAAACCTAACTTATACCAAAACTAACTTTTTCGAAAAAACCTAACTTTTTCTCAAAAACCTAACTTATACCAAAACTAACTTTTTCTTAAAAACCTAACTTTTTCTTAAAAACCTAACTTATACCAAAACTAACTTTTTCGAAAAAACCTAACTTATACCAAAACTAACTTTTTCGAAAAAACCTAACTTATACCAAAACTAACTTTTTCGAAAAAACCTAACTTATACCAAAACTAACTTTTTTGAAAAAACCTAACTTATACCACAACTAACTTTTTCGAAAAAACCTAACTTTTTCGAAAAAACCTAACTTATACCAAAACTAACTTTTTCGAAAAAACCTAACTTTTTCTCAAAAACCTAACTTATACCAAAACTAACTTTTTCTAAAAAACCTAACTTATACCAAAACTAACTTTTTCTTAAAAACCTAACTTATACCAAAACTAACTTTTTCTCAAAAACCTAACTTATACCAAAACTAACTTTTTCTAAAAAACCTAACTTTTTCGAAAAAACCTAACTTATACCAAAACTAACTTTTTCGAAAAAACCTAACTTATACCAAAACTAACTTTTTCGAAAAAACCTAACTTTTAGCAAAACTAACTTTTTCGAAAAAACCTAACTTTTTCGAAAAAACTTAACTTATACCAAAACTAACTTATTCTAAAAAACCTAACTTTTACCAAAACTAACTTTTTCTAAAAAACCTAACTTATACCAAAACTAACTTTTTCGAAAAAACCTAACGTATACCAAAACTAACTTTTTCGAAAAAACCTAACTTATACCAAAACTAACTTTTTCGAAAAAACCTAACTTTTTCGAAAAAACCTAACTTATACCAAAACTAACTTTTTCGAAAAAACCTAACTTGTACCAAAACTAACTTTTTCGAAAAAACCTAACTTATACCAAAACTAACTTTTTCTTAAAAACCTAACTTTTTCTTAAAAACCTAACTTATACCAAAACTAACTTTTTCGAAAAAACCTAACTTATACCAAAACTAACTTTTTCGAAAAAACCTAACTTATACCAAAACTAACTTTTTCTAAAAAACCTAACTTATACAAAAACTAACTTTTTCGAAAAAACCTAACGTATACCAAAACTAACTTTTTCGAAAAAGCCTAACTTATACCAAAACTAACTTTTTCGAAAAAACCTAACTTTTTCTTAAAAACCTAACTTATACCAAAACTAACTTTTTCGAAAAAACCTAACTTATACCAAAACTAACTTTTTCGAAAAAACCTAACGTATACC
This sequence comes from Anopheles funestus, assembly GCF_943734845.2. NCBI lineage: Eukaryota > Metazoa > Arthropoda > Insecta > Diptera > Culicidae > Anopheles > Anopheles funestus. The sequence goes on along the minus strand of NW_026045289.1, from coordinate 15,574 downwards.
AAAACTAACTTTTTCGAAAAAACCTAACTTATACCAAAACTAACTTTTTCGAAAAAACCTAACTTATACCAAAACTAACTTATTCTAAAAAATCTAACTTTTACCAAAACTAACTTTTTCTAAAAAACCTAACTTATACCAAAACTAACTTTTTCGAAAAAACCTAACTTATACCAAAACTAACTTTTTCGAAAAAACCTAACTTATACCAAAACTAACTTTTTCTAAAAAACCCAACTTTTTCGAAAAAACCTAACTTTTACAAAAACTAACTTTTTCTAAAAAAACTAATTTTTCGAAAAAACCTAACTTTTACACAAACTAACTTTTTCGAAAAAACCTAACTTATACCAAAACTAACTTTTTCGCAAAAACCTAACTTTTTCTTAAAAACCTAACTTATACCAAAACTAACTTTTTCGAAAAAACCTAACTTATACCAAAACTAACTTTTTCGAAAAAACCTAACTTATACCAAAACTAACTTTTTCGAAAAAACCTAACTTATACCAAAACTAACTTTTTCGAAAAAACCTAACTTATACCAAAACTAACTTTTTCGAAAAAACCTAACTTATACCAAAACTAACTTTTTCTAAAAAACCTAACTTATACCAAAACTAACTTTTTCTCAAAAACGTAACTTATACCAAAACTAACTTTTTCGAAAAAACCTAACTTATACCAAAACTAACTTTTTCTAAAAAACCTAACTTTTTCGAAAAAACCTAACTTATACCAAAACTAACTTTTTCTAAAAAACCTAACTTATACCAAAACTAACTTTTTCGAAAAAACCTAACTTTTAGCAAAACTAACTTTTTCGAAAAAACCTAACTTTTTCGAAAAAACTTAACTTATACCAAAACTAACTTTTTCTTAAAAACCTAACTTATACCAAAACTAACTTTTTCGAAAAAACCTAACTTATACCAAAACTAACTTTTTCGAAAAAAACCTAACTTATACCAAAACTAACTTTTTCGAAAAAACCTAACTTATACCAAAACTAACTTTTTCGAAAAAACCTAACTTATACCAAAACTAACTTTTTCGAAAAAACCTAACTTATACCAAAACTAACTTTTTCTCAAAAACCTAACTTATACCAAAACTAACTTTTTCGAAAAAACCTAACTTATACCAAAACTAACTTTTTCGAAAAAACCTAACTTTTTCGAAAAAACCTAACTTATACCAAAACTAACTTTTTCGAAAAAACCTAACTTATACCAAAACTAACTTTTTCGAAAAAACCTAACTTATACCAAAACTAACTTTTTCGAAAAAACCTAACTTATACCAAAACTAACTTTTTCGAAAAAACCTAACTTATACCAAAACTAACTTTTTCTCAAAAACCTAACTTATACCAAAACTAACTTTTTCGAAAAAACCTAACTTATACCAAAACTAACTTTTTCGAAAAAACCTAACTTTTTCTTAAAAACCTAACTTATACCAAAACTAACTTTTTCGAAAAAACCTAACTTATACCAAAACTAACTTTTTCGAAAAAACCTAACTTATACCAAAACTAACTTTTTCGAAAAAACCTAACTTATACCAAAACTAACTTTTTCGAAAAAACCTAACTTATACCAAAACTAACTTTTTCTCAAAAACCTAACGTATACCAAAACTAACTTTTTCGAAAAAACTTAACTTATACCAAAACTAACTTTTTCGAAAAAACCTAACTTATACCAAAACTAACTTTTTCGAAAAAACCTAACTTATACCAAAACTAACTTTTTCGAAAAAACCTAACTTATACCAAAACTAACTTTTTCGAAAAAACCTAACTTATACCAAAACTAACTTTTTCGAAAAAACCTAACTTATACCAAAACTAACTTTTTCGAAAAAACCTAACTTATACCAAAACTAACTTTTTCTCAAAAACCTAACGTATACCAAAACTAACTTTTTCGAAAAAACCTAACTTATACCAAAACTAACTTTTTCGAAAAAACCTAACTTATACCAAAACTAACTTTTTCGAAAAAACCTAACTTATACCAAAACTAACTTTTTCGAAAAAACCTAACTTATACCAAAACTAACTTTTTCGAAAAAACCTAACTTATACCAAAACTAACTTTTTCGAAAAAACCTAACTTATACCAAAACTAACTTTTTCTCAAAAACCTAACTTATACCAAAACTAACTTTTTCGAAAAAACCTAACTTTTTCTTAAAAACCTAACTTATACCAAAACTAACTTTTTCGAAAAAACCTAACTTATACCAAAACTAACTTTTTCGAAAAAACCTAACTTATACCAAAACTAACTTTTTCGAAAAAACCTAACTTATACCAAAACTAACTTTTTCGAAAAAACCTAACGTATACCAAAACTAACTTTTTCGAAAAAACCTAACTTATACCAAAACTAACTTTTTCGAAAAAACCTAACTTTTTCTTAAAAACCTAACTTATACCAAAACTAACTTTTTCTCAAAAACCTAACTTATACCAAAACTAACTTTTTCGAAAAAACCTAACTTATACCAAAACTAACTTTTCTTAAAAACCTAGTTTTTTCTTAAAAACCTAACTTATACCAAAACTAACTTTTTCTAAAAAACCTAACTTATACCAAAACTAACTTTTTCGAAAAAACCTAACTTATACCAAAACTAACTTTTTCGAAAAAACCTAACTTTTACCAAAACTAACTTATTCTAAAAAACCTAACTTTTTCTCAAAAACCTAACTTATACCAAAATTAACTTTTTCGAAAAAACCTAACTTATACCAAAACTAACTTTTTCGAAAAAACATAACTTTTACCAAAACTAACTTTTTCTTAAAAACCTAACTATTACACAAACTAACTTTTTCGAAAAAACCTAACTTATACCAAAACTAACTTTTTCGAAAAAACATAACTTTTTCGAAAAAACCTAACTTATACCAAAACTAACTTTTTCGAAAAAACCTAACTTACCCCAAAACTAACTTTTTCGAAAAAACCTAACTTTTTCGAAAAAACCGAACTTTAACCAAAACTAACTTTTTCTAAAAAAACTAACTTTTTCGAAAAAACCTAACTTTTACCAAAACTAACTTTTTCGAAAAAACCTAACTTATACCAAAACTAACTTTTTCGAAAAAACCTAACTTATACCAAAACTAACTTTTTCGAAAAAACCTAACTTATACCAAAACTAACTTTTTCGAAAAAACCTAACTTATACCAAAACTAACTTTTTCGAAAAAACCTAACTTTTTCGAAAAAACCTAACTTATACCAAAACTAACTTTTTCGAAAAAACCTAACTTTTTTTTAAAACCCAAACTTATACCAAAACTAACTTTTTCGAAAAAACCTAACTTATACCAAAACTAACTTTTTCTAAAAAACCTAACTTTTTCGAAAAAACCTAACTTATACCAAAACTAACTTTTTCGAAAAAACCTAACTTTTTTTTAAAACCCTAACTTATACCAAAACTAACTTTTTCTAAAAAACCTAACTTATACCAAAACTAACTTTTTCTCAAAAACCTAACTTATACCAAAACTAACTTTTTCGAAAAAACCTAACTTTTACCAAAACCAACTTTTTCGAAAAAACCTAACTTATACCAAAACTAACATTTTCGAAAAAACCTAACTTATACCAAAACTAACTTTTTCGAAAAAACATAACTTTTACCAAAACTAACTTTTTCTTAAAAACCTAACTATTACACAAACTAACTTTTTCGAAAAAACCTAACTTATACCAAAACTAACTTTTTCGAAAAAACCTAACTTATACCAAAACTAACTTTTTCTTAAAAACCTTACTTTTTCGAAAAAACCTAACTTATACCAAAACTAACTTTTTCTAAAAAACCTAACTTATACCAAAACTAACTTTTTCGAAAAAACCTAACTTATACCAAAACTAACTTTTTCGAAAAAACCTAACTTTTTCTTAAAAACCTAACTTATACCAAAACTAACTTTTTCGAAAAAACCTAACTTATACCAAAACTAACTTTTTCGAAAAAAACCTAACTTATACCAAAACTAACTTTTTCGAAAAAACCTAACTTATACCAAAACTAACTTTTTCGAAAAAACCTAACTTATACCAAAACTAACTTTTTCGAAAAAACCTAACTTATACCAAAACTAACTTTTTCTCAAAAACCTAACTTATACCAAAACTAACTTTTTCGAAAAAACCTAACTTATACCAAAACTAACTTTTTCGAAAAAACCTAACTTTTTCGAAAAAACCTAACTTATACCAAAACTAACTTTTTCGAAAAAACCTAACTTATACCAAAACTAACTTTTTCGAAAAAACCTTACTTATACCAAAACTAACTTTTTCTCAAAAACCTAACTTTTTCTCAAAAACCTAACTTATACCAAAACTAACTTTTTCTTAAAAACTCAACTTTTTCTCAAAAACCTAACTTATACCAAAACTAACTTTTTCTCAAAAAAATAACTTTTTCTCAAAAACCTAACTTATACCAAAACTAACTTTTTCGAAAAAACCTAACTTATACCAAAACTAACTTTTTCGAAAAAACCTAACTTATACCAAAACTAACTTTTTCGAAAAAACCTAACTTATACCAAAACTAACTTTTTCTCAAAAACCTAACTTATACCAAAACTAACTTTTTCGAAAAAACCTAACTTTTTCTTAAAAACCTAACTTATACCAAAACTAACTTTTTCGAAAAAACCTAACTTATACCAAAACTAACTTTTTCGAAAAAACCTAACTTATACCAAAACTAACTTTTTCTTAAAAACCTAACTTATACCACAACTAACTTTTTCTTAAAAACCTAACTTATACCACAACTAACTTTTTCTTAAAAACCTAACTTTTTCTTAAAAACCTAACTTATACCAAAACTAACTTTTTCGAAAAAACCTAACTTATACCAAAACTAACTTTTTCGAAAAAACCTAACTTATACCAAAACTAACTTTTTCGAAAAAACCTAACTTATACCAAAACTAACTTTTTCGAAAAAACCTAACTTATACCACAACTAACTTTTTCGAAAAAACCTAACTTTTACCAAAACTAACTTATTCTAAAAAACCTTACTTTTTCTCAAAAACCTAACTTATACCAAAACTAACTTTTTCTTAAAAACCTAACTTTTTCTAAAAAACCTAACTTATACCAAAACTTACTTTTTCTAAAAAACCTAACTTATACCAAAACTAACTTTTTCTCAAAAACCTAACTTATACCAAAACCAACTTTTTCGAAAAAACATAACTTATACCAAAACTAACTTTTTCTCAAAAACCTAACTTATACCAAAACTAACTTTTTCGAAAAAACCTAACTTATACCAAAACTAACTTTTTCTCAAAAACCTAACTTATACCAAAACTAACTTTTTCGAAAAAACCTAACTTATACCAAAACTAACTTTTTCTCAAAAACCTAACTTATACCAAAACTAACTTTTTCGAAAAAACCTAACTTATACCAAAACTAACTTTTTCGAAAAAACCTAACTTATACCAAAATTAACTTTTTCTCAAAAACCTAACTTATACCAAAACTAATTTTTTCTTAAAAACCTAACTTATACCAAAACTAACTTTTTCTAAAAAACCTAACTTATACCAAAACTAACTTTTTCTTAAAAACCTAACTTTTTCTAAAAAACCTAACTTATACCAAAACTTACTTTTTCTAAAAAACCTAACTTATACCAAAACTAACTTTTTCTCAAAAACCTAACTTATACCAAAACTAACTTTTTCGAAAAAACCTAACTTATACCACAACTAACTTTTTCGAAAAAACCTAACTTATACCAAAACTAACTTTTTCTCAAAAACCTAACTTTTACCAAAACTAACTTATTCTAAAAAACCTTACTTTTTCTCAAAAACCTAACTTATACCAAAACTAACTTTTTCTTAAAAACCTAACTTTTTCTAAAAAACCTGACTTATACCAAAACTTACTTTTTCTAAAAAACCTAACTTATACCAAAACTAACTTTTTCTCAAAAACCTAACTTATACCAAAACTAACTTTTTCGAAAAAACCTAACTTATACCACAACTAACTTTTTCGAAAAAACCTAACTTATACCAAAACTAACTTTTTCTCAAAAACCTAACTTTTACCAAAACTAACTTATTCTAAAAAACCTTACTTTTTCTCAAAAACCTAACTTATACCAAAACTAACTTTTTCTTAAAAACCTAACTTTTTCTAAAAAACCTAACTTATACCAAAACTTACTTTTTCTAAAAAACCTAACTTATACCAAAACTAACTTTTTCTCAAAAACCTAACTTATACCAAAACCAACTTTTTCGAAAAAACATAACTTATACCAAAACTAACTTTTTCTCAAAAACCTAACTTATACCAAAACTAACTTTTTCGAAAAAACCTAACTTATACCAAAACTAACTTTTTCTCAAAAACCTAACTTATACCAAAACTAACTTTTTCGAAAAAACCTAACTTATACCAAAACTAACTTTTTCTCAAAAACCTAACTTATACCAAAACTAACTTTTTCGAAAAAACCTAACTTATACCAAAACTAACTTTTTCGAAAAAACCTAACTTATACCAAAACTAACTTTTTCTCAAAAACCTAACTTATACCAAAACTAACTTTTTCGAAAAAACCTAACTTATACCAAAACTAACTTTTTCGAAAAAACCTAACTTATACCAAAACTAACTTTTTCTTAAAAACCTAACTTATACCACAACTAACTTTTTCTTAAAAACCTAACTTTTTCTTAAAAACCTAACTTATACCAAAACTAACTTTTTCGAAAAAACCTAACTTATACCAAAACTAACTTTTTCGAAAAAACCTAACTTATACCAAAACTAACTTTTTCGAAAAAACCTAACTTATACCAAAACTAACTTTTTCGAAAAAACCTAACTTATACCACAACTAACTTTTTCGAAAAAACCTAACTTTTACCAAAACTAACTTTTTCGAAAAAACCTAACTTATACCAAAACTAACTTTTTCTCAAAAACCTAACGTATACCAAAACTAACTTTTTCTCAAAAACCTAACTTATACCAAAACTAACTTTTTCGAAAAAACCTAACTTATACCAAAACTAACTTTTTCGAAAAAACCTAACTTATACCAAAACTAACTTTTTCGAAAAAACCTAACTTATACCAAAACTAACTTTTTCTCAAAAACCTAACTTATACCAAAACTAACTTTTTCGAAAAAACCTAACTTATACCAAAACTAACTTTTTCGAAAAAACCTAACTTATACCAAAACTAACTTTTTCTTAAAAACCTAACTTATACCACAACTAACTTTTTCTTAAAAACCTAACTTTTTCTTAAAAACCTAACTTATACCAAAACTAACTTTTTCGAAAAAACCTAACTTATACCAAAACTAACTTTTTCGAAAAAACCTAACTTATACCAAAACTAACTTTTTCGAAAAAACCTAACTTATACCAAAACTAACTTTTTCGAAAAAACCTAACTTATACCACAACTAACTTTTTCGAAAAAACCTAACTTTTACCAAAACTAACTTATTCTAAAAAACCTTACTTTTTCTCAAAAACCTAACTTATACCAAAACTAACTTTTTCTTAAAAACCTAACTTTTTCTAAAAAACCTAACTTATACCAAAACTTACTTTTTCTAAAAAACCTAACTTATACCAAAACTAACTTTTTCTCAAAAACCTAACTTATAATAAAAACCAACTTTTTCGAAAAAACCTAACTTATACCAAAACTAACTTTTTCTTAAAAACCTAACTTTTTCGAAAAAACCTAACTGATAATAAAACTAACTTTTTCTAAAAAACCTAACTTATACCAAAACTAACTTTTTCGAAAAAACCTAACTTTTAGCAAAACTAACTTATTCTTAAAAACTTAACTTATACCAAAACTAACTTTTTCGAAAAAACCTAACGTATACCAAAACTAACTTTTTCGAAAAAACCTAACTTATACCAAAACTAACTTTTTCGAAAAAACCTAACTTTTTCGAAAAAACTTAACTTATAAAAAAACTAACTTATTCTAAAAAACCTAACTTTTACCAAAACTAACTTTTTCTAAAAAACCTAACTTATACCAAAACTAACTTTTTCTTAAAAACCTAACTTATACCAAAACTAACTTTTTCGAAAAAACCTAACTTATACCAAAACTAACTTTTTCGAAAAAACCTAACTTATACCAAAACTAACTTTTTCGAAAAAACCTAACTTATACCACAACTAACTTTTTCGAAAAAACCTAACTTTTACCAAAACTAACTTATTCTAAAAAACCTTACTTTTTCGAAAAAACCTAACTTATACCAAAACTAACTTTTTCTTTAAAACCTAACTTTTTCTAAAAAACCTAACTTATACCAAAACTAATTTTTTCTTAAAAACCTAACTTATACCAAAACTAACTTTTTCGAAAAAACCTAACTTATACCAAAACTAACTTTTTCGAAAAAACCTAACTTATACCAAAACTAACTTTTTCGAAAAAACCTAACTTATACCAAAACTAACTTTTTCTTAAAAACCTAACTTATACCACAACTAACTTTTTCTTAAAAACCTAACTTTTTCGAAAAAACCTAACTTATACCAAAACTAACTTTTTCGAAAAAACCTAACGTATACCAAAACTAACTTTTTCGAAAAAACCTAACTTATACCAAAACTAACTTTTTCGAAAAAACCTAACTTTTTCGAAAAAACTTGACTTATAAAAAAACTAACTTATTCTAAAAAACCTAACTTATACCAAAACTAACTTTTTCTAAAAAACCTAACTTATACCAAAACTAACTTTTTCTTAAAAACCTAACTTATACCAAAACTAACTTTTTCGAAAAAAACCTAACTTATACCAAAACTAACTTTTTCGAAAAAACCTAACTTATACCAAAACTAACTTTTTCGAAAAAACCTAACTTATACCAAAACTAACTTTTTCGAAAAAACATAACTTATACCAAAACTAACTTTTTCTCAAAAACCTAACTTATACCAAAACTAACTTTTTCGAAAAAACCTAACTTTTTCTAAAAAACCTAACTTATACCAAAACTTACTTTTTCTAAAAAACCTAACTTATACCAAAACTAACTTTTTCTCAAAAACCTAACGTATACCAAAACTAACTTTTTCGAAAAAACCTAACTTTTACCAAAACTAACTTATTCTAAAAAACCTTACTTTTTCTCAAAAACCTAACTTATACCAAAACTAACTTTTTCTTAAAAACCTAACTTTTTCTAAAAAACCTAACTTATACCAAAACTTACTTTTTCTAAAAAACCTAACTTATACCAAAACTAACTTTTTCTCAAAAACCTAACTTATACCAAAACCAACTTTTTCGAAAAAACATAACTTATACCAAAACTAACTTTTTCTCAAAAACCTAACTTATACCAAAACTACCTTTTTCGAAAAAACCTAACTTATACCAAAACTAACTTTTTCTCAAAAACCTAACTTATACCAAAACTAACTTTTTCGAAAAAACCTAACTTATACCAAAACTAACTTTTTCTCAAAAACCTAACTTATACCAAAACTAACTTTTTCGAAAAAACCTAACTTATACCAAAACTAACTTTTTCGAAAAAACCTAACTTATACCAAAACTAACTTTTTCGAAAAAACCTAACTTATACCAAAACTAACTTTTTCTTAAAAACCTAACTTATACCACAACTAACTTTTTCTTAAAAACCTAACTTTTTCTTAAAAACCTAACTTATACCAAAACTAACTTTTTCGAAAAAACCTAACTTTTAGCAAAACTAACTTATTCTAAAAAACTTAACTTATACCAAAACTAACTTTTTCGAAAAAACCTAACGTATACCAAAACTAACTTTTTCGAAAAAACCTAACTTATACCAAAACTAACTTTTTCGAAAAAACCTAACTTTTTCGAAAAAACTTAACTTATAATAAAACTAACTTATTCTAAAAAACCTAACATATACCAAAACTAACTTTTTCTAAAAAACCTAACTTATACCAAAACTAACTTTTTCTTAAAAACCTAACTTATACCAAAACTAACTTTTTCTCAAAAACCTAACTTATACCAAAACTAACTTTTTCGAAAAAACCTAACTTATACCAAAACTAACTTTTTCGAAAAAACCTAACTTATACCAAAACTAACTTTTTCGAAAAAACCTAACTTATACCAAAACTAACTTTTTCTTAAAAACCTAACTTATACCACAACTAACTTTTTCTTAAAAACCTAACTTTTTCTAAAAAACCTAACTTATACCAAAACTAATTTTTTCTTAAAAACCTAACTTATACCAAAACTAACTTTTTCTCAAAAACCTAACTTATACCAAAACTAACTTTTTCGAAAAAACATAACTTATACCAAAACTAACTTTTTCTAAAAAACCTAACTTATACCAAAACTAACTTTTTCTAAAAAACCTAACTTATACCAAAACTAACTTTTTCTCAAAAACCTAACTTATACCAAAACTAACTTTTTCGAAAAAACCTAACTTATACCAAAACTAACTTTTTCTCAAAAACCTAACTTATACCAAAACTAACTTTTTCGAAAAAACCTAACTTATACCAAAACTAACTTTTTCGAAAAAACCTAACTTATACCAAAACTAACTTTTTCGAAAAAACCTAACCTATACCAAAACTAACTTTTTCGAAAAAACCTAACTTATACCAAAACTAACTTTTTCTTAAAAACCTAACTTATACCACAACTAACTTTTTCTTAAAAACCTAACTTTTTCTTAAAAACCTAACTTATACCAAAACTAACTTTTTCGAAAAAACCTAACTTATATCAAAACTAACTTTTTCGAAAAAACCTAACTTATACCAAAACTAACTTTTTCGAAAAAACCTAACTTATACCAAAACTAACTTTTTCGAAAAAACCTAACTTATACCACAACTAACTTTTTCGAAAAAACCTAACTTTTACCAAAACTAACTTTTTCTAAAAAACCTTACTTTTTCTCAAAAACCTAACTTATACCAAAACTAACTTTTTCTTAAAAACCTAACTTATACCAAAACTTACTTTTTCTAAAAAACCTAACTTATACCAAAACTAACTATTTCTCAAAAACCTAACTTATACCAAAACCAACTTTTTCGAAAAAACCTAACTTATACCAAAACTAACTTTTTCTTAAAAACCCAACTTTTTCTCAAAAACCTAACTTATACCAAAACTAACTTTTTCTCAAAAACCTAACTTATACCAAAACTAACTTTTTCTAAAAAACCTAACTTATACCAAAACTAACTTTTTCGAAAAAACCTAACTTATACCAAAACTAACTTTTTCGAAAAAACCTAACTTATACCAAAACTAACTTTTTCTTAAAAACCTAACTTATACCACAACTAACTTTTTCTTAAAAACCTAACTTTTTCTTAAAAACCTAACTTATACCAAAACTAACTTTTTCTAAAAAAACCTAACTTATACCAAAACTAACTTTTTCGAAAAATCCTAACTTATACCAAAACTAACTTTTTCGAAAAAACCTAACTTATACCAAAACTAACTTTTTCGAAAAAACCTAACTTATACCAAAACTAACTTTTTCGAAAAAACCTAACTTATACCAAAACTAACTTTTTCGAAAAAACCTAACTTATACCACAACTAACTTTTTCTTAAAAACCTAACTTTTTCTTAAAAACCTAACTTATACCAAAACTAACTTTTTCGAAAAAACCTAACTTATACCAAAACTAACTTTTTCGAAAAAACCTAACTTATACCAAAACTAACTTTTTCGAAAAAACCTAACTTATACCAAAACTAACTTTTTCGAAAAAACCTAACTTATACCACAACTAACTTTTTCGAAAAAACCTAACTTTTGCTCAAAAACCTAACTTATACCAAAACTAACTTTTTCGAAAAAACCTAACTTTTTCTCAAAAACCTAACTTATACCAAAACTAACTTTTTCTAAAAAACCTAACTTATACCAAAACTAACTTTTTCTCAAAAACCTAACTTATACCAAAACTAACTTTTTCTCAAAAACCTAACTTATACCAAAACTAACTTTTTCTAAAAAACCTAACTTTTTCGAAAAAACCTAACTTATACCAAAACTAACTTTTTCTAAAAAACCTAACTTATACCAAAACTAACTTTTTCGAAAAAACCTAACTTTTAGCAAAACTAACTTTTTCGAAAAAACCTAACTTTTTCGAAAAAACTTAACTTATACCAAAACTAACTTATTCTAAAAAACCTAACTTTTACCAAAACTAACTTTTTCTAAAAAACCTAACTTATACCAAAACTAACTTTTTCGAAAAAACCTAACGTATACCAAAACTAACTTTTTCGAAAAAACCTAACTTATACCAAAACTAACTTTTTCGAAAAAACCTAACTTTTTCGAAAAAACCTAACTTATACCAAAACTAACTTTTTCGAAAAAACCTAACTTATACCAAAACTAACTTTTTCGAAAAAACCTAACTTATACCAAAACTAACTTTTTCGAAAAAACCTAACTTATACCAAAACTAACTTTTTCTTAAAAACCTAACTTTTTCTTAAAAACCTAACTTATACCAAAACTAACTTTTTCGAAAAAACCTAACTTATACCAAAACTAACTTTTTCGAAAAAACCTAACTTATACCAAAACTAACTTTTTCTAAAAAACCTAAGTTATACAAAAACTAACTTTTTCGAAAAAACCTAACGTATACCAAAACTAACTTTTTCGAAAAAGCCTAACTTATACCAAAACTAACTTTTTCGAAAAAACCTAACTTTTTCTTAAAAACCTAACTTATACCAAAACTAACTTTTTCGAAAAAACCTAACTTATACCAAAACTAACTTTTTCGAAAAAACCTAACGTATACCAAAACTAACTTTTTCGAAAAAACCTAGCTTATACCAAAACTAACTTTTTCGAAAAAACCTAACTTATACCAAAACTAACTTATTCTAAAAAATCTAACTTTTACCAAAACTAACTTTTTCTAAAAAACCTAACTTATACCAAAACTAACTTTTTCGAAAAAACCTAACTTATACCAAAACTAACTTTTTCGAAAAAACCTAACTTATACCAAAACTAACTTTTTCTAAAAAACCCAACTTTTTCGAAAAAACCTAACTTTTACAAAAACTAACTTTTTCTAAAAAAACTAATTTTTCGAAAAAACCTAACTTTTACACAAACTAACTTTTTCGAAAAAACCTAACTTATACTAAAACTAACTTTTTCTCAAAAACCTAACTTTTTCTTAAAAACCTAACTTATACCAAAACTAACTTTTTCGAAAAAACCTAACTTATACCAAAACTAACTTTTTCGAAAAAACCTAACTTATACCAAAACTAACTTTTTCGAAAAAACCTAACTTATACCAAAACTAACTTTTTCGAAAAAACCTAACTTATACCAAAACTAACTTTTTCGAAAATACCTAACTTATACCAAAACTAACTTTTTCTAAAAAACCTAACTTATACCAAAACTAACTTTTTCTCAAAAACCTAACTTATACCAAAACTAACTTTTTCTCAAAAACCTAACTTATACCAAAACTAACTTTTTCTAAAAAACCTAACTTTTTCGAAAAAACCTAACTTATACCAAAACTAACTTTTTCTAAAAAACCTAACTTATACCAAAACTAACTTTTTCGAAAAAACCTAACTTTTAGCAAAACTAACTTTTTCGAAAAAACCTAACTTTTTCGAAAAAACTTAACTTATACCAAAACTAACTTATTCTAAAAAACCTAACTTTTACCAAAATTAACTTTTTCTAAAAAACCTAACTTATACCAAAACTAACTTTTTCGAAAAAACCTATCTATTACCAAAACTAACTTTTTCGAAAAAACCTAACTTTTTCTTAAAAACCTAACTTATACCAAAACTAACTTTTTCGAAAAAATCTAACTTATACCAAAACTAACTTTTTCTCAAAAACCTAACTTATACCAAAACTAACTTTTCCGAAAAAACCTAACTTATACCAAAACTAACTTTTTCGAAAAAACCTAACTTTTACCAAAACTAACTTATTCTAAAAAACCTTACTTTTTCTCAAAAACCTAACTTATACCAAAACTAACTTTTTCTTAAAAACCTAACTTTTTCTAAAAAACCTAACTTATACCAAAACTAACTTTTTCTAAAAAACCTAACTTATACCAAAACTAACTTTTTCGAAAAAACCTAACTTATACCAAAACTAACTTTTTCTCAAAAACCTAACTTATACCAAAACTAACTTTTTCGAAAAAACCTAACTTATACCAAAACTAACTTTTTCTCAAAAACCTAACTTATACCAAAACTAACTTTTTCGAAAAAACCTAACTTATACCAAAACTAATTTTTTCGAAAAAACCTAACTTTTTCTTAAAAACCTAACTTATACCAAAACTAACTTTTTCGAAAAAACCTAACTTATACCAAAACTAACTTTTTCGAAAAAACCTAACTTATACCAAAACTAACTTTTTCGAAAAAACCTAACTTATACCAAAACTAACTTTTTCGAAAAAACCTAACGTATACCAAAACTAACTTTTTCGAAAAAACCTAACTTATACCAAAACTAACTTTTTCTCAAAAACCTAACTTATACCAAAACTAACTTTTTCGAAAAAACCTAACTTATACCAAAACTAACTTTTCTTAAAAACCTAACTTTTTCTTAAAAACCTAACTTATACCAAAACTAACTTTTTCGAAAAAACCTAACTTATACCAAAACTAACTTTTTCGAAAAAACCTAACTTATACCAAAACTAACTTTTTCGAAAAAACCTAACTTATACCAAAACTAACTTTTTCGAAAAAACCTAACGTATACCAAAACTAACTTTTTCGAAAAAACCTAACTTATACCAAAACTAACTTTTTCTCAAAAACCTAACTTATACCAAAACTAACTTTTTTTCAAAAACCTAACTTTTTCTCAAAAACCTAACTTATACCAAAACTAACTTTTTCTTAAAAACTCAACTTTTTCTCAAAAACCTAACTTATACCAAAACTAACTTTTTCTCAAAAAAATAACTTTTTCTCAAAAACCTAACTTATACCAAAACTAACTTTTTCGAAAAAACCTAACTTATACCAAAACTAACTTTTTCGATAAAACCTAACTTATACCAAAACTAACTTTTTCGAAAAAACCTAACTTATACCAAAACTAACTTTTTCTCAAAAACCTAACTTATACCAAAACTAACTTTTTCGAAAAAACCTAACTTTTTCTTAAAAACCTAACTTATACCAAAACTAACTTTTTCGAAAAAACCTAACTTATACCAAAACTAACTTTTTGGAAAAAACCTAACTTATACCAAAACTAACTTTTTCTTAGGCCTAACCTAACTTATACCACAACTAACTTTTTCTTAAAAACCTAACTTTTTCTTAAAAACCTAACTTATACCAAAACTAACTTTTTCGAAAAAACCTAACCCTTACCAAAACTAACTTTTTCGAAAAACCTAACTTATACCAAAACTAACTTTTTCGAAAAAACCTAACTTATACCAAAACTAACTTTTTCGAAAAAA